>NC_080043.1:58666633-58683046 GCF_012489685.1 Lotus japonicus
CACCGCTTTTGAGTTTTTCGATATCGTTTTTCCCAAATCCTAGATATTTGTTTGAGTTCTGGAATTCCGACGCCAGAATCTCTCTTAGAATTTCTCGGTGATCGTGCTGCAAAAATCGGAATCGCGAAATTTTCATTTTCCCGCGATTTCACCGCCTATAAATAGCGCGAAAAAGCAAAAATCCTCTCATTTTCTTTCCATTTGTGGCTGATTTCGTGGGGAGCAAGGGGGAGGGGATTTCCGCGAAAAACTTGACCAATCTTCGTGCAGTTCGTCCCTACTTCTAGGTATCGAGGTAACTATCATGAATCCTGCCTCTGATTTCTGTTTCTGCTGAGTTTCTGAAGTCGTTTCTGTGCTCTAAGTTTTTGAGCTTTTTCTAAAATTGTCCGATTTCTCTGATTTCTCGCTTGGGTTATGTTCCTTATGTTCCCCTGAGTCTAAAACCTCTGTCAGTAAACTCTGATTGCGATTCAGTTGCCCAGGATCTGAAAAATTGACTCAAAACTCTTTTTGTCTCACATTTCGAAACTTTATTGTCGTAAAGCTATAATCTGACTTCGTGCCTTTAGGATTTGTTGTCACGGATGTCATGAGGATCGTTGCTGTCAAATTTGTTTTCAGAACTGATAACTTTGAAGTTTTGAGCCTTTATTTTGGACCAAAATGCCCCTGCGTAGTCGTATTTCGACCCGATTGTCCGAAAATTGTTCTGACAGTTTCTTTGCCTTAGTTTTACCCTAAAACTACCTTGTAAACTGATTTGATCGAAGAAAAAGAGCCGAAGCCCTTTTCTCCTTATGGCCGTGGGCTATTTCCTAAGGGGGGGAGTTTTCGTTTTCGAAAACTTGTCCTTTCGTACCCGTTTGTCGTATTCTGAAGCTTTGATGCTTTGTCTATCGTTTTATGTATTGTATTGCGATCGAACTAATCGATTTTGTGTGGATTCTGCTTTTGTTTTTCCTCCGAGGTTCAGTTGAAGGAACTTTGGAAGTTTCAAGGCATTCCTGTGAAGGAGATTTGATTTGCGAAGCTGGATCTGCTCGAGGTTAGGGCAACTTACTATATATTAGCTATGACTGCATGATAGGCGTCGATAAATTCGACTTATGTTTTATCTGATGTTGTTTTTTGATGATGAGTTGATGTTATGATGCTTTTCCATACTTGTGATGTTGTGCTTTTTGTTGGATTGAGCGTTTTGACGCAATTTCGGAGTGGAGATTCATTGATCTGGTGATCTTTGATATTTCGGGTTGGATGAACAACCCTAGGCAAGTCCAAATGTGGGGTTTGAGACTTAGCCATATGTTGGAATTCTTAGACTTTCCCCGGGAAATGTATTTTGGGTGGTTGATCTTTGAAAACTTAGAATGATAGAGCTTTGAAAAACTAAAGACTTGGGAAACTTAGAACTTTGAGAAATAAACTCATAACTTGACTAATTTGAATTGAAACAATTTTTATTAACGTTTAAGCCATAGGAGAACTGAAGGGGAAAATATTTACGAAAGGCGGGGAAAAGTCGACTTATGTTGTGGGTTAGGAGAGTTTGGAATTGGGGAAAGCCACTGAGGTGAGCTATGGTGATGATTGAAAGTCACCGAGTACTCTAGTACTCCTGGTAGTGTTGTTCGAGTCGTGTTGTATTGACCGGCACAGACTCTGGGTTTTGTTTGTGGGTTTTGTGGTGGGAGTTGTGTTGTATTGACCGACACTAACTCCAAGTCGTGTTGTATTGACCGACACTGACTCTGGTTTTGATAATCATATTGCACACGTGCATATACGCGATGAAGTGCCAAGCAGAGTACTTCGGTATAACAGGAAGTAACGATCAGCCATGCAGAGTTGAATCGGTCCTGACTATATCTGGCACAACAGGAGGTAACGATCATCCATGTAGAGTTGCATCGTGCCTGTTGATGTTCGGCATAGCAAGCAGAAATGGTCAAACCATGTAGAGTTTGTATCGTCTTGACTATAGCCAAAGGTGATAAGCGACGCCCGAGCAGAAATGGTTAAACACGAGGCCAGTGTTACGACCGTCTCGAGGTGCCCAGCCTATAAGTGGCAATACCATTGGTTTGTCCCGTCGCCAAGCAGAGTGACGTCGTTGATTTGTCCCGTCGCCAAGCAGAGTGACGTCGTTGACTTGTTCCGTCGCCAAGCAGAGTGACGTTGTTGATTTGTTCCGTCGCCAAGCAGAGTGACGTCGTTGATTTGTCCCGTCGCCAAGCAGAGTGACGTCGTTGACTTGTTCCGTCGCCAAGCAGAGTGACGTTGTTGATTTGTTCCGTCGCCAAGCAGAGTGACGTCGTTGATTTGTCCCGTCGCCAAGCAGAGTGACGTCGTTGACTTGTTCCGTCGCCAAGCAGAGTGACGTTGTTGATTTGTTCCGTCGCCAAGCAGAGTGACGTTATTCGGGTTTGTGTCAGCATATTCTGCAGTGACACAATGCATCTTATTATGATTTGATGTTGATTAACATTGTTACGTGTTTTGGTGATTGAATTGTGTAAGAGATTCGATAACATGCTATGTATATACCTTAGGGTAGGCAATACATAACTTATATGTATATATACAACATATATATATATATACCCCTTTTATCGCATGTTGATTGTATATCTATTGTATTCTGTAAGTTGACCCTAGCGCCTTGGCTTTGTTTGTATGTTTGTGCTTGGGCGGTCGGCCTGCTGCCAGGCGTCCGTCAGCCGGTTCGTGATGATTCGTTGTGCGGGAAAGACCCGGAGCGGAACGACTATTACTGAAGCTTTCGACGAGGACCCGGACTTCATGACTGTTCGAGGGAGGGTCGATGATAGTAGTGTGGGTTATGGGTGGTTAGAGCCTTTTGAGTTAGTTGTTACTGTAATAGCTCTGATTCGTCATTCATATTTTGGGACAGGGTAGGTTCCCGACGCATGGCTTTTGTGTGGTCCTCTTACTGAGGGATCACAGTGAGTCAGTCGGACCATAGGGGTCTTTGCTTAGGCCATTTTGAGGCCGACTTCCTCCTAGTGGTTTGTAATTATGATTTTCTCACTCACACATCTGGATATGTAACTATTTGCCTACGGGCACACTACTTTGGAGTCACTGCGAGTGCGCGTGACATGGGAGTGCAGCTGAGGCTGTACATGTGTAAATATTTGTGTGTTGGTTGGGTTTTGTCTTTATTTTCTATTGCTTGATTTAAAAGGTATCAAACGAAAAAAATTACCTGTTTTCAGCGTAAAGTCTATTTTTGGTTACTAAAGTGACACCTGGAAATCGGGGTGTTACATTGTGGTATCAGAGCTTAGTCGAGTCTTTCGGGAGTCTCTGGGGAATAGGTCTTCTGTGCTAGGTTGTGTGACTCTGCAAAGAGTGAAAATTGATTGTCTGCAGAGCGATTTTCGCTCTAATTGCTTGCGTTACTACTCAATCGGATTGAGTGGTTTGTCTAGTGCTACCGTATGGTTAGTACTAATCGGACGTTCGATGGGATATAGGATGGTGGATCTTAACCGGATGGCGGAGGCTACACGTGAGCATCATCAACGACTGATGGCGACAGCAATGTATCAACAAAGAGGAATGAACCGAACTGGAGCTGGGGGACCAATGAGGTCAGGTTCCCAAGGCTACAACGGAAGGAAGAGTTACCATAAGTGGGGACCATATCAGCGTTCCGAGGGAAGAAATCTTATCTCAAGAGAGTACAAATCGACGACTGCTGATACTGGGGGGGAAGCCAGTTGGTGACAAAGGAGTGACATGTACTCGTTGCAGAAAGTTTGGGCATTTTGCTAACAAATGCTCAGTGATTGGACGGAGATGCTTCAAGTGTAACCGAGTGGGGCATCTAGCTGTGAACTGCAAGACCAAAGAAAGTCTATGCTTCAATTGCAACCAACCGGGACATTTCTCCCAAGATTGCAAGGCACTCAGGGGCGAATCATCAGGGAATGTTGGGAAAGGAAAACAACTTGCTACAGAGGAAAGGATTCATATCAAGGGAGGAGCAAGAGTTGAGGAGTCGAACGAGGAAGAACGTGGGAACGATGGTAATATTTTAACTGTTCTCGTATTCTAGAATAACTTACTCTTTTATATTCAAGCGAGTGTGACGCGCCTAACTTGTATTTACTACCTAGACTATGATCCTATGATTATTATCCCTAGTAGGACCTTATTCGAAGTTGCTCGTGATTTAACTATAGAGGTTACACGAGATCTAGAATAGCACGCGGAGCTAGGGAGTTGTTTTACCGAGGCGTTGATAAGGAAGCTAGGATCTCAGGGAAATTCCTTATGGGTACGAATCGTAGGATTTTAGGGCGTTTAGTTTTGAAGCAGAGTCGTTAGAGGATCTTTCGGCAAAAGGGATTCATTCGACCGAGTGTTTCACCATGGGGAGCGCCAGTGCTTTTAGTCAAGAAGAAGGACGGAAGGTCGAGATCGTGGGTGGATTATCGACAATTGAACAAGGCAACGATCAAGAACAGATACCCGTTGCCGAGGATAGATGATTTGATGGACCAACTACGAGGGGCTACCGTATTTTCCAAGATAGATTTGAGGTCAGGCTATCGTCGGATCAGAGTGAAGATTGAGGATATACCGAAGACTGCTTTCAGGACACGTTAAGGACACTACGAGTACCTAGTGATGCCGTTTGGAGTGACGAATGTACCTGCTGTTTTCATGGATTACATGAACCGCATCTTTCAGGAGTTCTTAGATCGGCGTGTGGTGGTGTTTATTGAGGACATATTGATCTATTCGAAGGACACGAATAAACATGAAGGACATTTGCGCCAAGTTTTACAATTGTTGAGAGAGAAAAAGCTGTATGCGAACCCTTTCAAGTGTGAATTCTGGCTGGAGGAAGTCAATTTCTTAGGCCATGCTATCTCGAAGGAGGGCATAGCTGGGGATCCGGCGAAAGTGGAGACTGTTTTGGCTTGGGAGCAACCGAAGATGGTGACAGAGATCAGAAGTTCTGTGGATTTAGCTGGATATTATAGACGCTTCATTGAGGGATTTGCCAAGATTGTTGGACCTTTGACTCAATTGACGAGGAAGGATTAATCTTTTACATGGTTTGAGGGTGTGTGGTTCCGTAGCGGAATCGTTAGGAACTTGATATCAGGATAATTGTGGTTACTGGATGTTAGGATCTCATTGTCTGTTCCAGTGGGTTTTTCTAAATTTCCACCTTCGATGTATTAGGCCTGATCAACCTAATATTGAGGGGGTGATATTCGGAATCACAGCTGGTTATGGACTTTGATAGAAGGACGGGTAAGATGAATTTGAATTGATTGAGGATTAGTCGGATTTGGGAGGAAAGTTCGTGTTAAGCATTTGATTGTACAAGATTAAGATTTGAACCTTTGGAAGTTGATGATTTTCGTATAGACATTGATTGGTTAGTTCGTGTGATTACTCCAAGTAGAGGTAGACTAAGCCAATAGAATTGATGTTGGAAAATCTTTAAGTATTTTCTCGGAAGTTATGAAGTCATAGGTTATGTGATTTCTGACGTGGGATTATTAGAGATTAGATAGGTTGGATTTAATATCCGGTTATAGATGATTGTTTGATGGTAGCGAGATTGAGAAGAATTAACTCTGAACTAGATTGTTATAGTCGAGTTCGAGGAATAAGTTTTGCTAAGCGTTGGATTAATATGTGGAGACATTATAGTCTTAAGAGATGAATTTTCACTTGAAAAGTGTTGAATTAATGATTAAGTTGGAGAAAGAAAGTTTTAGCATAAGTTGAATACTTGAGGTTGGTGATATGGATTCCAAGGAAATATGCTGAGATTACTAAGTGAGATTTACTAAGTTGGATTGAAATCTTAGGGTTAAGATTGAATCTTGAGAGCCGAGAATCACGTACGAGTAGGAGATCTTATGGTTGTAGGTGTGACAATAGGAGTTGAATCTTAGAAGATTGAAGACCTGAAGGTGAGTTTCGGGTTAAGACCATTGAGGTGTAGTATAAGAGAGATCTTGAAGTAAGGGAATTCTGGGTTGTGTGGAGTGTTAAGGTTGGTGATCGATTGATGTTGATTATGAGGTTGCGGACATCATGACTATGTGATAAGATTTGAATGATGTTAGCATAATAAGTTATGATTATGGATAGCAGGATCAAGTGGTGAGTGTGGAAGCATGACGACACTTATCAGGTCGTTTGGGTAAGTGAAGGAGTTATAGTTTTAAGGAACGGATATTCATTTAAGAAGTATTGAAGGATTAAATGTTATTAGAGGACCAAACTTGGTGAAGGTGTAGGTTCTAAATCTATGAATGTCTGTCTAAGGTGTAGGACTCGAAGTTTGTCAGAATTTGATTGAGAGATTAAGAAGTTGATTGACGAGATGGTGATTGAGTCACAGAAAGGAAGGTGTTAGTATTAAGATGAATACCTGAGGTTGTTATATTTTGACGAGTTTCGTAGAGGATAGGAGTCAATGGGACTTTTTTATGGATTTTGATAATGCATATTACGAGTAACAAGTGAATTTTACTAAAGTTGAATGAGAATCCTAGGGCTAAGGTTGACCTAGTAAGCTGAGATTCATGTACACATAAGAGATTCAGTGGTGTTAGCGGTTACGATAAGAGTTAAATCTCAGAATGTTGAAGGATCGGAAGATGTAATGGCTAGTTAAGTCCCTTGAGGTATAGTTATGATTTAATCTTCTAGAGGATAAGTCTCGATTCGTGCGAAGTGTTAGGGATTTCAGTAAGTGTAAATAGGTTTGAGTGAGGGAAGTTCTAAGGAAGAAGACGATAATAATGGATTGTTAGATATTAAGAAGAGGATTATCTTATAAGTTGTTGATAACTTGATGTTGAAGGGGATAAGATTAGTGAAGGACAAGAAATAAGGACATAAGTCGATTTTTAATTCGAATGGTGACTAAGTAGGAGATTGATTTCATTGTGCGAGTGATGATAGTTACGAAGTTGGATGTGACGTTAATGGACTATTAGATTCCAACGCAATGTTTCGTCTAAGAGTTATCGAACGAACAAGTGATGGACTGTAGATGAAGATCACGAGGACAAGTTGAGTATCTACTTTATGATGACAGAGAGGCACCGAGTTTAAGAAGAATTTCGGACGACCGAAAGTAAAGAAGTAAGTGGCTAAGGTTGTGCGACTGCACGGAATGCCAACCGATATCATTTCAAGCAGAGATCTGACGCATGTAATCGAGTCAGACGACATGAGGTTGAATGATGTTTTGTCTTTTGAGACGCCGATAGTTAGCAGTGGGGATAGAAGAGTGAAACAGTTAAGGGGAAAGCAGATTGCTTAAGTAAAGATTATGAGGAACAATGACACAGGCACTACTACATGAGAATTGGACAATAAGATCAAGGAACTGTATTCCGAACTTTTTGCAGAACTCTGAGTTTCGAGGACGAAACTTTCTTTTTGGAGGGGAGTATTGTAAGACCTGGATTTTCAGAACAAGCTAGTTTCCGACTCACGCGTAGAATCAGTGTAAGCGTGACAGGAGTTTGATATTTGAGGAAGATTAATGAAGAAGAAAGTTCAGGAATTGCTTGAGGAATGTTGCGTAGTTGTTTTCGGAGTTAGTGCGAGTCGTCTGCACACTTGCCTTAGGGCGAGCGTGTCCAGAATAGGCTATTTCGCTCTTAAAGCAACGTTTTGAGTGAGATTTCGAACTCAGGGAAAATTTAAAGATTCTCTTTATTTTTCCATCGACCAGCGTTTCATTTCGGAACTCTGGACTGTACGCACGATAGGTTTCACTTTTCGGATGTCCGCCGACGCTAATTTCTTTGCTTCGAAACCCTATTTTCGAGCAATGGATGAAGACTTTTTCTATTCGGGACTTCTAAAGAAGATTCCGTCCGCGTTGCCAGACTTGTTTCGACGTTTCCAAACTTTCTTCAGTTGGAAGTTTTGTCGTTTGAGCATCACAGCAAAAAGTAGTTTTTCGGGGCAGATTAACCGACACCGCTTTTGAGTTTTTCGATATCGTTTTTCCCAAATCCTAGATATTTGTTTTGAGTTCTGGAATTCCGACGCCAGAATCTCTCTTAGAATTTCTCGGTGATCGTGCTGCAAAAATCGGAATCGCGAAATTTTCATTTTCCCGCGATTTCACCCGCCTATAAATAGCGCGAAAAAGCAAAATCCTCTCATTTTCTTTCCATTTGTGGCTGATTTCGTGGGGAGCAAGGGGGGAGGGGATTTCCGCGAAAACTTGACCAATCTTCGTGCAGTTCGTCCCTACTTCTAGGTATCGAGGTAACTATCATGAATCCTGCCTCTGATTTCTGTTTCTGCTGAGTTTCTGAAGTCGTTTCTGTGCTCTAAGTTTTGAGCTTTTTCTAAAATTGTCCGATTTCTCTGATTTCTCGCTTGGGTTATGTTCCTTATGTTCCCCTGAGTCTAAAACCTCTGTCAGTAAACTCTGATTGCGATTCAGTTGCCCAGGATCTGAAAAATTGACTCAAAACTCTTTTTGTCTCACATTTCGAAACTTTATTGTCGTAAAGCTATAATCTGACTTCGTGCCTTTAGGATTTGTTGTCACGGATGTCATGAGGATCGTTGCTGTCAAATTTGTTTTCAGAACTGATAACTTTGAAGTTTTGAGCCTTTATTTTGGACCAAAATGCCCCTGCGTAGTCGTATTTCGACCCGATTGTCCGAAAATTGTTCTGACAGTTTCTTTGCCTTAGTTTTACCCTAAAACTACCTTGTAAACTGATTTGATCGAAGAAAAAGAGCCGAAGCCCTTTTCTCCTTATGGCCGTGGGCTATTTCCTAAGGGGGGGGAGTTTTTCGTTTTCGAAAACTTGTCCTTTCGTACCCGTTTGTCGTATTCTGAAGCTTTGATGCTTTGTCTATCGTTTATGTATTGTATTGCGATCGAACTAATCGATTTTGTGTGGATTCTGCTTTGTTTTTCCTCCGAGGTTCAGTTGAAGGAACTTTGGAAGTTTCAAGGCATTCCTGTGAAGGAGATTTGATTTGCGAAGCTGGATCTGCTCGAGGTTAGGGCAACTTACTATATATTAGCTATGACTGCATGATAGGCGTCGATAAATTCGACTTATGTTTTATCTGATGTTGTTTTGATGATGAGTTGATGTTATGATGCTTTTCCATACTTGTGATGTTGTGCTTTTGTTGGATTGAGCGTTTTGACGCAATTTCGGAGTGGAGATTCATTGATCTGGTGATCTTTGATATTTCGGGTTGGATGAACAACCCTAGGCAAGTCCAAATGTGGGGTTTGAGACTTAGCCATATGTTGGAATTCTTAGACTTTCCCCGGGAAATGTATTTTGGGTGGTTGATCTTTGAAAACTTAGAATGATAGAGCTTTGAAAAACTAAAGACTTGGGAAACTTAGACTTTGAGAAATAAACTCATAACTTGACTAATTTGAATTGAAACAATTTTTATAAACGTTTAAGCATAGGAGAACTGAAGGGGAAAATATTTACGAAAGGCGGGGAAAAGTCGACTTATGTTGTGGGTTAGGAGAGTTTGGAATTGGGGAAAGCCACTGAGGTGAGCTATGGTGATGATTGAAAGTCACCGAGTACTCTAGTACTCCTGGTAGTGTTGTTCGAGTCGTGTTGTATTGACCGGCACAGACTCTGGGTTTTGTTTGTGGGTTTTGTGGTGGGAGTTGTGTTGTATTGACCGACACTAACTCCAAGTCGTGTTGTATTGACCGACACTGACTCTGGTTTTGATAATCATATTGCACACGTGCATATACGCGATGAAGTGCCAAGCAGAGTACTTCGGTATAACAGGAAGTAACGATCAGCCATGCAGAGTTGAATCGGTCCTGACTATATCTGGCACAACAGGAGGTAACGATCATCCATGTAGAGTTGCATCGTGCCTGTTGATGTTCGGCATAGCAAGCAGAAATGGTCAAACCATGTAGAGTTTGTATCGTCTTGACTATAGCCAAAGGTGATAAGCGACGCCCGAGCAGAAATGGTTAAACACGAGGCCAGTGTTACGACCGTCTCGAGGTGCCCAGCCTATAAGTGGCAATACCATTGGTTTGTCCCGTCGCCAAGCAGAGTGACGTCGTTGATTTGTCCCGTCGCCAAGCAGAGTGACGTCGTTGACTTGTTCCGTCGCCAAGCAGAGTGACGTTGTTGATTTGTTCCGTCGCCAAGCAGAGTGACGTCGTTGATTTGTCCCGTCGCCAAGCAGAGTGACGTCGTTGACTTGTTCCGTCGCCAAGCAGAGTGACGTTGTTGATTTGTTCCGTCGCCAAGCAGAGTGACGTCGTTGATTTGTCCCGTCGCCAAGCAGAGTGACGTCGTTGACTTGTTCCGTCGCCAAGCAGAGTGACGTTGTTGATTTGTTCCGTCGCCAAGCAGAGTGACGTTATTCGGGTTTGTGTCAGCATATTCTGCAGTGACACAATGCATCTTATTATGATTTGATGTTGATTAACATTGTTACGTGTTTTGGTGATTGAATTGTGTAAGAGATTCGATAACATGCTATGTATATACCTTAGGGTAGGCAATACATAACTTATATGTATATATACAACATATATATATATATACCCCTTTTATCGCATGTTGATTGTATATCTATTGTATTCTGTAAGTTGACCCTAGCGCCTTGGCTTTGTTTGTATGTTTGTGCTTGGGCGGTCGGCCTGCTGCCAGGCGTCCGTCAGCCGGTTCGTGATGATTCGTTGTGCGGGAAAGACCCGGAGCGGAACGACTATTACTGAAGCTTTCGACGAGGACCCGGACTTCATGACTGTTCGAGGAGGGTCGATGATAGTAGTGTGGGTTATGGGTGGTTAGAGCCTTTTGAGTTAGTTGTTACTGTAATAGCTCTGATTCGTCATTCATATTTTGGGACAGGGTAGGTTCCCGACGCATGGCTTTTGTGTGGTCCTCTTACTGAGGGATCACAGTGAGTCAGTCGGACCATAGGGGTCTTTGCTTAGGCCATTTTGAGGCCGACTTCCTCCTAGTGGTTTGTAATTATGATTTTCTCACTCACACATCTGGATATGTAACTATTTGCCTACGGGCACACTACTTTGGAGTCACTGCGAGTGCGCGTGACATGGGAGTGCAGCTGAGGCTGTACATGTGTAAATATTTGTGTGTTGGTTGGGTTTTGTCTTTATTTTCTATTGCTTGATTTAAAAGGTATCAAACGAAAAAATTACCTGTTTTCAGCGTAAAGTCTATTTTTGGTTACTAAAGTGACACCTGGAAATCGGGGTGTTACAGGAAAGTTTGATGGGACGGACCGAGGTTCGTACCCTATTATTGTTTTATGGATCAAGACCTTCTCTAAGGAAAATGAGTTTGAAAATGATATTGGAAAAACCCCATTTGAATTCATGTAAGAACTTGGGTTGTTCTGTCTAAGGCAAGAAGGGCTTTTAATGAGGCATTGTGCCCGGCCAGCTTACCTGGGAACTTCTCGGGCCATTACTTGGGTGATGATGGACCTTTTGTTTTGAGACCTTCTCCAGGGAATCATTGGAATTATGGGATCTTTGAAACTAATAGGATTAGAGACGAAACTTAAACAATTTCATAATGAACCTCCATAATGTATTAAACAACCTCAAAACCCTTAATAAAATGATAAAAGACTCAAACGAAAGTTTAGGGCTCGAATATTAGTTTCGAAAAATGAGAAGTGTCGTCGAGTCCAAGTCTTGAGGAAACTACAAGTTTCCGAGTATGCTTATACTCTTTCGCTCGATGAGCAGTTTAATGTTTGGCTATCTAAAGTTTAGCCGGAGACTATAAGTTTCCAAGTACTTCGGTACCTTTTCGCTCGATGAGCAGTTTATTGATTGGCTATCTAAAGTTTAGCCGGGAACCATGAGTTCCAAAGTACATTCTTCTTCTTTTGATTAATTCATTTTGTCGCAGAATCGACATTTGCCTTAGGGTAGGCTTTTTAGAGACATTAAGTTAGTTAGAACACGTGGCGACGTGTCGAGTAAGGGCTTCTCACTGAATCTCTAGTTAATGCTTAGGGTTGATGCTTTCGACATTGTTTACTGTTTATGCACTGGATTGCGTGTGATTGGAAAATGTTTTCTAAGGCTTCGGCTGACAATGTAGATGATTCATCTACTGAATGTTTTTGAGATTGTCTTACATGCTATGTGCTATGTGGGTAATCTAGGATGTGTGGTGCATGCTTTATATGCTAAGTGCTAAGTGTTTATGATGCGATTTATTGATATATGACATGTTGTTGATTGTGATAATTTAAATATGCTCTGTACTGGAATCTGAGTTTCTGAATGGTGAGAATAGCGGGCAGGTCATGCCGATTTTATTTTGAGAGTTTTGAGAAAGTTTGATAGGACGAACGAGGTTCGGGCCTTAATTTTGTTTAGTGGATCGAGACATCCTCTGGAAGCGACTTGGGATTGGGAGATCCTGAAAATGTGTAAGACTTGCGATAAGACAAAATGGAATCTATTTTATAAAGAAAATTCATAAGACCTTAAATAACCTCAAAATCTTTAAGTAATGATAACAACCTCGAAGGAAGGCATTGGAAGTCAAATCATAGTTTTGGAAAAACGAGGAGTGTCGTCGGATCCAAGTGTTGAGTTTGTTGTTGTGCTGTTGGAGCAGCGTTTGTTGTTGTGCTGTTGGAGCAGCGTTTATTGTTGTGCTGTTGGAGCAGCGTTTATTGTTGTGCTGTTGGAGCAGCGTTGTTATTGTGCTGTTGGAGCAGCGTTTGTTGTGGTGCTGTTGGAGCAGCTATGTGTCGTTATGAAGTGTTGTCTTTTGGTCGCAGAATCGACTTTTACCTTAGGGTAAGCTTTAGAGACTTTAACTTCCCTAGAACACGTGGCGACGTGTCGAGTGAGGACGGAGACGTTGTTTGACTAATCATTTTGCATACATGCAACATTAATGAGGTATTAACACAGGACGTCTCTGGACCTCGTCGGTTTCCAAAAATGGTCATAAGACCCGGAATGCCGTGTAAGAGCGTTTGTAGACGACTCTTGTAGCAGATCCGAAATGGCAGACCTACGGGTTTACTGCTGATCTGGCTACCTTGGTTTGGTGTAAGAGACACGCGGGCAGAAATGGTCCCACCGTTGCTGGTGCTAGGATTGACCCGTTGATGTCCATCCCAGAGGCACGCGAGCGGAATGGTCCCACCGTTGCTGGTGCTAGGATGACTCGTTGTTGTCCATACCTTTGTTTGGTGTAAGAGGCACGCGGGCAGAAATGGTCCACCGTTGCTGGTGCTAGGATTGATCCGTTTGATGTCCATCCCAGAGGCACGCGAGCGGAAATGGTCCCACCGTTGCTGGTGCTAGGATTGACTCGTTGTTGTCCATACCTTTGTTTTGTGTAAGAGGCACGCGGGCAGAAATGGTCCCACCGTTGCTGGTGCTAGGATTGATCCGTTTGATGTCCATCCGTTTCCGGAATGCATTTGGTTAACTGGGTTAACCGTCATTTGCATATCATGCAACATGCATACTAATTTAGTTGGCGAATGTGATTGTTATTTGTTATTCCTATTTGGAACATGCTAAATGTCATGATTGTTGTTTATGTTATTGTGGAATGTGCAACCCTAGGATGTTATCCCTAGCTATAAGCCTAAGTGGCTATTTCCTTATCTATATCTATCGGTGGTATTATTTATATAATTCTTTGGAGTTGACCCTCGCGTCTTCTGTGTGTGCTTTGGCGAACAAACGCCCTTTGTCAAATGTCTTTGGCGGGCTGATTCATGATGGTTCATCCTTCGGGAGGAACTAGGGTTGAGATGCGGGAACTGGAGCGTATCGCGGTTGCGAGAGGAGGACGGATGGTGTAGTATGTAGACTAGGTCGTTCTGGATTTCGAATTCGGACGACGATCATGCTAGCATGTAGGATTGAGTGTTAGTGTGAGCTCCTCGAGATGGGATTAGAGTAGGAGTAGAGTCTTAGCTCTGAACATCATTTGTTTTCTTTGGGACAGGGTAGTTTCCCACCTATAGCTTTTTGTGTGGTTTCTTTACGGGAATCACAGAGAGTTGGTTGGACATAGGGGATCTTGTTTCAGGCCGATGGGCTAGCTCATTCTCAGTTTTGAGGGATGGTGTTGCGGACACTTCACCCTTTTCATTTGGTTTGTATATATTGCCTACGGGCGTTGCACTTTTCTTTCCGTCACTGGAGGTTACTCGTGACGAGGTGGTTACTTACAGCGGGGGCTGTCTATATATTGTATATTAGTTCTATTGCTTTTCGCTTTTGGGTTTTATTAAATTCAGTCTTGTCTTAGTTATTATATCAAAAAAATATATATATTAACGTTTTTCCGCATTAAGTTTACTTTTGGTTACTAAAGTGACGCCACCGAAATCGGGGTGTTACAACTTGGGATTGGGAGACCCTGCAAATGTATAAGACTTGCGATAAGACAAAATGGAATCTATTTTATAAAGAAAATTCATAAGACCTTAAATAACCTCAAAATCTTTAAGTAATGATAACAACCTCGAAGGAAGGCATTGGAAGTCAAATCATAGTTTTGGAAAAACGAGGAGTGTCGTCGGATCCAAGTGTTGAGGAGTTTGGTAAGTTCTGAGTATGTTGGTACTCCTTCGCTCGTTGAGCAGTTTGTTAGCCATCCAAGGGATGAGCCGAGAAGCTTCACTGAGGCATGAGACCTTGTGAATGCGTGATACTCCACTGAGGCGTGAGACCTTGTGGAAAGCATGGACCTTCACTGAGGCGTGAGACCTCGTGAACAGCATGAAGCTTCACTGAGGCGTGAGACCTTGTGAATGCGGGATACTCCACTGAGGCGTGAGACCTTGTGGAAAGCATGGAACTCCACTGAGGCGTGAGACCTTGTGAGAGCATGAAACTTCACTGAAGCGTGAGACTTCGTGAGAGCATTGATGACCCGAAGAGTCATCGTGAGTGGTTGCACTCATTTTATGATTATTGTATTTTGTCGCAGAATCGACTTTACCTTAGGGTAAGCTTTTAGAGACATTAATTTAGCTAGAACACGTGGCGACGTGTCGAGTGAGGTCGGAGACGTTGTTTGGCTAATCACTGCATTGCATGCACTCATTAAGTGGTTTAAACACGGGGAGATACCGGACCACGGCGGATTCCAAAATTGGTTATAAGACCAGGATTTCCGCGTAAGAGCACTGCTAGGTGACTCTTAGTAGCAGACTGAAATGGCAGGCCTTCGGGTTTTATGCTGATCTGACTACATGATGATGTTGGAGTAAGAGGCATCACGGGCCGAAATGGCACCACCGTGGCTGGTGAAGGGCTGATCCGATGATGTCCATCCGTTCCGGATTGCATATTGGTTGACTGGGTTAACCTGCATATCATTTCATGCAACATGCATACTGACATAGTTGATGAGTGTGTGTTAGTTCTACTTGATGCATGTTAACCGTGATTTACAGTCGTTATATTCTTTGTGGAAATATGCAACCCTAGGATTTTATCCCTAGTTATAAGCCTAAGTGGCTATTATCTTATTTATATTTATTAGTGCTATTATTTACATAATTCTTTGGAGTTGACCCTCGCGTCTTCTGTGTGTGCTTTGGCGAACAAACGCCCTTTGTCAGATGTCTTTGGCGGGCTGATTCATGATGGTTCATCCTTCGTAGGGAACTAGGGTTGAGATGCGGGAACTGGAGCGTATCGCGGTAGCGAGAGGAGGACGGATGGTGTACATAGACTAGGTCGTTCTGGATTCAGATTCGGGGACGATCCTGCTAGCATGTAGGTTTTAGTGCTGGTGTGAGCTCCTCGAGATGGGATTAGTGTAGGAGTAGAGTCTTAGCTCTGAACATCATTTGTTTCTTTGGGGACAGGGTAGTTTCCCACCTATAGCTTTTTGTGTGGTTCTTTACGAGAATCACAGAGAGTTGGTTGGACTTAGGAGGTCTTGCTTCAGGCCGATGGGCCAGCTCATTCTCAGTTTTGAGGATGGTGTTGCGGACACTTGACCTTTCTTGTGGATTGTACCGTTTGCCTTCGGGCGTTACACTTTTCTTTCCGTCACTGGAGGTTTACTCGTGACGAGGTTACTACTACAGCGGGGGCTGTTTATATATTGTATATTAGTTCTGATTATTGTTATTGTTGGGTTTTATTTTAATTCAGTCTTGTCTTAGTTATTATCAAAAAAAAAAAAAATATTCACGTTTTTCCATTAAGTTTATTTTGGTTACTAAAGTGACGCCACCGAAATCGGGGTGTTACATTCGGGCCTTGTCGTTGTTTTGATGGATCGAGACCTTCTCTGGGAATTACTTGGGATTATGGGATCTTTTGAAACTTATTAAGATTTGAGATAAAACTAAATGGGAACTATTTTACAAGAAAAA
>NC_080043.1:58683146-58782793 GCF_012489685.1 Lotus japonicus
GGATGGTAATGGGAGAGGTTGGTTCATCTGGCCTAGAGGGTTGGTTCTGAAGCAAATTCCAGAGAGGTGCTTCAGTAGGAGAAGGTTGAAAAAATGAAGACCTTGGGGAATGTGGTAGAGAGGTGGTTTGTGCAGCTGGTTGGGACTCAGGAATAGGGGTGAGTGGATTTGAAGATTGTTTGAGCATGGCTGATATGGGGAGTGCATCAAATAAATTCAAATCATCATCAGAAGCAACTGCAGACTTACTTGATTGTGCTGATGATCTTGTCACTCTGGCAGGAGTTTCAATCCTTCTGATCACTTCAGCAGCTGGTTCCACCCGAGTAGGCTTCACCACAATTCTGACCTGCTTCTTCTTCTTCTTAGGAGAAGGAGGACCATCCTCATTATCACCATCATCACCATCATCGGGCTTGCTGGTTTCATCATGTTTTCTCTTAGATTGACCAGCCTTCTTCTTTTGGTCAGAGGGACATCTGATTCCTCAGAAGATTCTTCTAGGATCATCTTCCTCTGAAATTTCTTCTTGATAGGAGAAGGAAACTCTGGAGCTGGCGGCAGTCTGCTGAAGAATTCATCGAGATCAATTTCATAGCCTTGAGCCCTTAGGTCTTCAACATAGCACCTAATGGCTTCAGGATTGTCTGCCTGTGTCCACAGAGGGTAGTCATTCAGAGGCACCCTTCTACTTCTGATTTCAGAAGATGTGTCTTCATGGGCAGGAGCAATCTTCTTCTTGACTAGGCCCATTTTCTTTAGAGAATTCGCAGTGAAGACATCACTAACAATGGTGGTCAGATCCTCTGTGCATCCAGCATTTACCAGATCTTGAATGAGGTCACTCTCAATGAAGAGATCAGACAACAGTCTCCCAAAGGGAATATATTTGATTGCTGACTTGATGGAGGCAGTGGTACGAGACTTCCGGATACACTCCTTCAAGTAGGAGAACAGGAAGTAGGGAAGGCAGATCTTCTTCTTGGCTTGGATGAAGAACAACATCGCCTTCTGGTTGAAGTTGATGTAGTCTGGGGAACTGTCCTTTGGTCTCTGGTTTATGCAGTGGAGCAAAATCTTGTGCCAGATCCTGAGCTTGGGATGAAGGTCCATCACTTTGTAATTAGTCTTGCCCGGTTTGTAATTGGTGTACAGGGCCTTGTTGGTCTCATCCTTCGTCTTGGGTTTCAGCTTCGATTCAGTGAATTGGAAACGATACCCAAGAGCAGTTTCTGCACCCAGCAGGTTCACGAAAGACTTCTCTGTAATGATGATCTTTCTTCCAAGAATGTGAGATACCACCTGAGTATCATCGCAGTCGGCGTGCTTCCAGAATTCCTTGATCAGTTTGTCATACACCGGTCCTCGAAGCCTGTTGAAGTAATTTCCCCAACCTTGAACTTGGACTTCAGGACGAAGATCATACCCATTTGTAGCAAGGTTGTCGAGGTCGAATCTCCATTCTGCCAGTACTTGAAGTTCCTCAGGAGCATATACGCAGTGAACGACACAGCCCCGTTCTGCAATCGGAATAATCTGCTCTTGAGCTTGACCTTGATCTTGAGTCGGATTCTCAGGACCCTTTGACCTGTTGCTAGACCAACTACCATATGAGGGAACTGGGTTGCATCTGCAGTAGCTCTTCTGGTTTGACTCACCATTTTTGGAGCGGTTGAAGTTTTAGGTAGAATATGAAGGTTGAAAGATGAAGAGAGATCGAGAGAGAAATCGAGGATAAGCGGTTTTGAAATAGCAAGAGAGAGAGAGAGTAAAAACCGGAAGTGAAGGAGATCGTGTGTGTATAGTGGGTTTTGACAAATAACCGTTGTTGATTCAAAAAGCAATTTAAAATCAACGGTTGAAAATTAAAGATAGATAGTAACAGTAAATACACATATCACACACAAGAGAGAAGCATATCTACACGCAACATGACAGACTGTCACACGGGCACAAGGAACTATGCATCAGAAATACTGACACACGTGTTGCTCTCTCAGCTTCAGAGTCAGTACCAATGGGTACACACACTCTGATTGAGTTACCTTCTGGACTAGACATCTTCTGATCAAGAAGTATCATAGTCAGAGGTTCTGATCCATCTTTACTCTGGACAAAAGTCCATGTTCAGATTTTTCAGAATAAAATTAAATCTATCCTCTGCTAAGGGCTTTGTAAAGATATCTGCCCATTGATGGTCAGTATCAACAAACTTCAGAAGAAGTACGCTCTTCTGTACATAATCTCTAATAAAGTGATACTTTACCTCAATGTGCTTTGCCCTTGAATGCAAGATAGAATTCTTACTCAATGAGATTGCAGCAGTGTTATCACAATAGATTGGGATATTGCTCTCAAGGATCTGATAATCCTCCAGCTGATGTTTCATCCAGAGCATCTGAGTACTGCATATTGCTGCTGAGATATATTCTGCCTCTGCAGTTGATAGTGCAATGGTTGATTGCCTCTTGCTTGCCCATGAGACAAGATTGCTTCCCAGAAATTGACGATTTCCAGAAGTACTTTTTCTCTCTGTTCTATCTCCAGCATAATCAGCATCACAATAACCTGAAAGCTTATACTCTGATGTTTTCTTATACATCAAGCCAAGGTTAGTGGTGCCTTTCAGATACCTTAGGATCCTCTTAACAGCAGTTAAGTGGGTTTCCCTTGGATCTGATTGGAAACGAGCACATAAATGAACACTAAATAGTATGTCTGGCCTAGATGCAGTTAAGTATAGAAGTGAACCTATCATGCCACGATAGAGCTTTTGACATACTTTACCACTTTTATCTTCTTTCTCCAGAATGCATGTAGGATGCATTGGAGTCTTGGCCACTGTAGATTCCAGCATATTGAACTTCTTCAGAAGTTCTTTAGTGTACTTGCTCTGATGGATATATGTTCCTTCTGGTGTTTGATCAACTTGTATTCCCAGAAAGTACTTTAATTCTCCCATCATACTCATCTCAAATTCAGCCTGCATCATCTCAGAAAATTCTTTGCATAGAGATGGATTAGCAGAACCAAATATAATATCATCAACATAAATTTGCACAATTAAGATATCATCTTTATAAGTCTTGCAAAAAAGAGTTGTATCTACTTTACCCCTTACAAACTCATTCTCCAGAAGGAATGGGCTGAGTCTCTCATACCATGCTCTGGGAGCTTGCTTCAGACCATAGAGTGACTTCTTCAATTTGAACACATGATCTGGCTTCTTCTCATCTTCAAAACCTGGGGGTTGATGAACATAGACTTCCTCTGAAATATAACCATTTAGGAAGGCACTCTTCACGTCCATCTGATGTAGAACTATGTTGTGATTCACTGAAAAAGAGATCAACAGTCTGATTGCCTCCAGTCTTGCTACTGGAGCAAATGTTTCAGTGTAGTCTATTCCTTCCTGCTGGCTGTAGCCTTGAGCAACTAGCCTTGCCTTGTTTCTGACTACATCTCCTTTCTCATTCAGCTTGTTTCTGAATACCCATTTTGTTCCAATTACATGGACACTCTCAGGCTTCTTCACTAAGCTCCAAACATCGTTCTTGGAGAATTGATTCAATTCTTCTTCCATAGCCAGAATCCAATCCTTGTCCTGAAGAGCTTCATCTATGGACTCGGGTTCAATTAAGGACACCAATCCTTTCAGACTGAGCAATGTCTCTTCAGAGGGTCTGAAGGCAGATCTGGTTCTGACTGGTTCGTCTTTGTTGCCCAGAATCAATTCCTTAGGGTGAGCTGCAGTGATTCTGCTCTTCTTCAGAGTTTGTGAGTTAGAGGGACCAGCTTCTTCCTCTGGTTCATCTTCCTCTGGCTCAGCTTCCTCTGGAGCTTTGCCTTTGTCAGAAATATTAATACTTAAATCTGCAAACTTCTCAACTAGCTTTGACTGGTCAGAGTCAAGCTTATCGTCAAATCTAACATGAATAGATTCTTCAATAGTCTTAGCATCAGTATTATAAAATCTAAAACCTTTAGATCTCTCAGAATAACCAAGTAATAGACATTTAGAAGACTTAGCATCAAATTTATGCAATCTATCCTTAGTATTGAGAACATAACAAACACAGCCAAAAGGATGAAAATAAGAAATGTTGGGTTTTATGTTCTTCCACAATTCATAGGGAGTCTTATTCAGAATTGGTCTCACAGAGATTCTGTTCTGAATGTAACATGCTGTATTTACTGCCTCTGCCCAAAAGTGCTTAGCCATGCCAGTTTCTTGAAGCATGGTTCTAGCCATCTCCTGAAGAGTTCTGTTCTTCCTCTCAACAACACCATTTTGTTGAGGAGTTCTGGGACAAGAGAAATCATGTGCAATTCCATAGGAATCAAACAGACTCTCAAACTTGTCATTCTCAAACTCTCCACCATGGTCACTTCTGACACGCACAATCCTACAAGCCTTCTCGTTTTGCACTTGGGCAATGAAGGTAGAGAACACAGCATGAGACTCATCCTTGCGGGTTAGAAACTTTACCCATGTCCAGCGGCTATAGTCATCAACGATAACCATCCCATATCTCTTGCCACCTATAGACTCAGTTTTCACTGGTCCAAAAAGGTCGATATGCAGAAGTTCCAACGGCCTTGAGGTTGAGACAACATTCTTTGCCTTGAAAGGGACTTTTGTGAATTTGCCTTTCTGACATGCTTCACAAAGAGCGTCTGAAGCGAACTTCAGATTGGGTAAGCCCCTGACAAGGTTTAGCTTGCTCAGCTGAGAAATCTTTCTCATACTGGCATGCCCTAACCGTCTATGCCATACCCACTGCTCTTTATTAACAGACAGAAGGCACTTCACATTCTGAGCCTCCAACTCAGATAATCTGATCTTATAAATGTTGTTCTTCCTCTTGCTGTTAAACAGAACAGAGCCATCGATTTGACTTACAGCCCGGCAGGACTTTTGATTGAATATAACATCATAACCCTTGTCAGCTAATTGACTTATAGAGAATAAGTTATGTGTTAAGTCGTCTACCAATAACACATTATCAATGCATGGACTATTATCTACACAAATAGTACCAGTACCAACAATTTTACCCTTTTCATTTCCTCCAAAGCCAACTTCGCCTCCAGGCTTAAGTTTCAGCTCTTGGAACATACGCCTTTCTCCCGTCAAGTGACGCGAGCATCCACTGTCCAGATACCATGATTGGTGTTTCAGTGGAGCTATCAAGGATATCTGCAACATAGATAATCTTGTCCTTAGGTACCCACTTTCTGGGTCCTTTCTTGTTAGTTACCCCAGAGGTTCTGATCACCTTGGGTGTCTCAACATGATATTTTAAAGGAATGTTTGCATGATATTTAGACATAGAGAAGGATCCCTTTTTAAGAGGGTTTTTAGCAACTTTAGCAGGTAAAGGATCAGGCAATATGGTACCAGAGGGAACAAAGCATTCATACAAGGATTTAGCTTTAGACACAGAGGGCTCATTTCTAATTGGTTTAGAATAGCCAATGCCATGCATTCCATTTCTGCTTACGCCATAGATCATTGAAGCCATTAAGCTTCTATCCACGCTTTTAGCTAGGAATCTTTGAAAAGACTTTTCATACTTAGACTCATTTCTACAATCAGAGGCATCACAGGCAATAATTTCTTCTAACTTAGCAATCTGGTTCTTAAGCACAGAGTTAGAATTGATCAAAGCATGATTATCATTTTTCAAATTAGAAATAATTTTCTCATGTTCAGAAGGAGTCTTGGAAACAGCAGATAAGTCCTTTTTCAGCTTCTTATGCTTAGACAATAAGGAGTTATACTTATCCATGATATCAGACAATGCATGTTTCAGTTCAGAGGTAGAGAAAGAAGCGAATACCTCATTTTCATCATCTGAGTTAGGATCTCCTTCTGATTCTGAGTCAGAGTCAACAGCTCCCTTTGACTCTGCTTCCTTGTCTTTGACAATAGCCATGAGTCCTTGGACTTCACCATCAGAGTCAACATCCTCTGACTCTGATTCATCAAATGTCACCATCAGACTCTTCTTTGTCTTGAAGTGCTTCTTTGGCTTCTTGTCCTTCTTCAACTTTGGACAGTCACTTTTGTAGTGCCCTGATTCTTTGCACTCAAAGCATGTGACCTCCTTAAGTGAGGACTTCTTCTGACCTGAGGATTCAGACTTTCCTTTTGCCTTTCCAGAGCCTTTGTATTTGCTCTGCCTGTGCTTCCAGATGCGATTGAGTCTCTTGGAGATCAGAGTCAGCTCATCTTCATCAGAATCTTCTGATGCTTCTTCAGATTCCTCTTCTTCATCTTGAAGAGCTTTTGACTTCTCAGCCTTAGCCTTTTCAGATTTAGATTTCAAAGCTATGGACTTTTTCCTCAGATCTTGCATCTCTGAGCGCTTCAGCTCATGGCATTTCAAAATGCTGATGAGTTCTTCTAAACTCATATTCTCAACATCTCTCGTGAGCTCTATTGAAGTCACTAAAGGCATCCAACTTTCAGGAAGACACCTGATGACCCTTATGACATGATCTTTTGTTGTGTAGCTCTTATTGAGAGGTCGTATGCCAGCTACAAGCAACTGAAATCTGGAGAACATTTCTTCAATGGACTCATTTGGCTCCATGATGAAGGATTCATACTTTTGGATCAAAGACAATGCCTTTGATTCTTTGACTTTCTTGTTTCCTTCATGAGACATCTTCAGAGATTCGAAAATGCCTTTCGCAAACTCACGATCTGTAATCTTCTGGTACTCTTCATAGGAAATAGCACTTAGAAGAATTGCTCTTTCTTTGTGATGTTGTGAGTACAGCTTCTTTTGATCTGCAGTCATCTCTGACCTTGGGATCTTCTTGCCATCTGCATCAACTGGACGCTCGTAGCCATCCACAATAATATCCCAGAGATCTGCATCGAAACCCAGAAAGAAACTTTCCAGTCTATCTTTCCAATATTCGAACCTTTGACCGTCGAACATAGGAGGCTTTGCATTGTAACCATCTCTTTGAGTTTCACTGGTGGTGGCAGCCATTGTTTTTCACACCGGCCCAGATCACTGAACACTGTTAGGTGTGGTAATCAGAACTTGCGCTCTGATACCAATTGAAGGTATGAAAAACGGTAGAAAGGGGGGGGGGGGTTTGAATAACGTTTTCAAGATAAAGCTTCCACCTTAAAGATTTTGACAAATCTTTCGAGAACTTAAGTGCTAAAGATAAGAGATAGAAAAGCACACAAGGATTTTATCCTGGTTCACTTGATAAATCACTCAAGCTACTCCAGTCCACCCGTTAAGGTGATTTCTTCCTTCTTAGAATGAAGGCAATCCACTAATCAGGTAAGAGTTACAACTGCACTTGAAACCTACAAGTGACTAACAATTACACTGACTTAGCTCACACTAAGATTCACTCTCTTAGTCTTCTCTAGGATCCGATCAACCTTGATCTCCTAAAGGAATTAAACAAACTGTTTATCAAAGAATTGTTTACAAGAGATTTGCTTCTAAAAAGCTAATAGTAAACTCAATGAATTTCAGATGAAAGAAAGCTTAGAAGAATTTGAATTTGTCTTGCGCGTATGTGAATGCTTCTAGCCGCTTCTTTCAGTCTTCAGCCTCTTTATATACTCCAAGGATTAGGGTTGAGCGTTGCATGGGAAATGCTACCGTTGGAGGGCAGTTCTGGAAAATCCAGCTTCTGCTATGTCTGAGACTGTTAGGTAGGTCGTCAGGAAGGTACAGTTGCTTTTGTACTTGGATAGCGACTTGACCTTTAAACCTAGGAGACTTCTGATCAGGAGAAAGCTTCATGTTGGAACTTGTGAAGCCGGTTGATCAGAGTCAGAGGGAAAGCCCAGATCCTCTGACCATTGTTTCTTCTGATTCTGAACTCAGAGGGAAGTACATGGTCTTCAGAGTATCTTGCTTCTGGACATCAGAATTTCACTAATCAGCTTCTGGATCTTCAGAGTCTTCTACACCATCAGAATATCTGAGCCTTCAGTGTTTCTTGGTTATTAGACTTTCTGGATCTTCAGAACTTCTAGTGACTGAGTCCACATCAGAGTTTGTATAACTTCAGAACTTCTGAAGCTTTTCCACTGTTCATACTGAACATGGTGAATGCGAAAGCGTTGCTTGGGTCGCTCTTTATACACAGTGCTTCTGATTTGTGTGAGATTGAGTTGAGGTCAGAGCCTGTAAATAGCACACTCATAAAAACACGTTAGAGTACCACAATTGTTCATATCAAAAGGTTAACTTGTAATCATCAAAACATAGAGTTGTACTACTAGATCAAAACTTGATCTTACACACTCTAGAAGAGCTAGAATTCTAACCTTGTGCCAGAACCTACGAACCCAAAGCGTGGTTCATGGTAGGCTCTGATAATGGTTAAGGTAGGGGTTTAGTAAAAGATCTCCATCATGGAACGGTGCTCCTTCTCATGCCCATTTGCCAACATCCGGAAAAACGTTTGTTAGTAGCTGAATCACTCTCTCCTCTCGTAGTGGGCCTCTTTTCTTTCCCCCGCTGGCATGAGGCAACCTCTTTCCAATATCCAACACGGGTTCTGGAAATGCAATTTGGTTGGACTCTTATGTCGATCCGCACGACATGGAGTTGAACCATGATCGTGAGAATTTCCTATAGCTTCTTGGCCCACGTGTCCCGAATGAACTAAATCGCCGTGTTCCTTATTTTATTGTTCCCCATCTTGCTTGTGGATGCTTACCTTGCCTGCTCAGTCAGATTAGGTTCCTGTGGGGTCAACCTCTTTCATGACCCATGGCCCTAGTGTGTAACTTGGTTAGCATTTCTAGAACAAATTTAATTAAGTAGGGTTGGTTTTTCGATAGGGAAACAGGGGAGTCTTTGGGTTCCGAACTCCATATGGGGAAGGAGCGAAAACGTACATAGTTGTTCCAGCTGAAATACTTGGAATAATTCTACCACTTCTACTAGGAGTAGTCTTTTTAGTGCTAGCTGAACGTAAAGTAATGGTTGTTGTGCAACGTCGAAAGGGTCCTGATGTAGTGGGATCGTTTGGATTGTTACAACCTTCAAGTATTGTAGGAAGGGTGGATACTCTATCTTTTTGAGAATGTCAGGGCCAGGAGTTGAAGAAGAGCTAACCGTAGGGAGTCCTTATGCCGACAAGAAAGAGTTGGTTGGATCCAATCTATTTTTTGAAAGAAACAACTCGCACACACTCCCTTTCCTTTTCCAAGAATGACTACTTTGAATGGTCAGGAGCAATAGCCACTCTACTTCCACCAGCTGAGATCAAAGCACGAAATAAAGTCTTTAGTCTGTATCTGAACCATAGCCATATGCTGAAACCATAAAATGACCGAGACAAGAGAACCGTAACCAATAGGAAAGAAAGCTGGCGCAAAAGACATACCAGACCGGGTCAAAAGAGAGATTGCCCTCCGGCTGTCCCTTCCTTTTAAATCTGAGGAAATAGTACACTAATTCATCCAGGAATTGCTCCTATTAGAAAGACTGCTATTCTTGGTTACGAAAGAAGGATATTTTGAGCCTGCCCTCTCCCAACATAGGTCATCGAAAGAATCTCGAATACCCACCAAAGCACGAAAGTCGGGATCTTTCAGAAAATGGATTCCTATTCGAAGGGTGCATAACCGCATGGATAAGCTCACACTAACCCGTCAATTTTGGATCCAATTCGGTTTTTTCCTTTGGAAATATAGGGAAGGAATTGGAATGTAATAATATCGATTCATACAGATACAGAAGAGAGGTAAGAAGTAAGAAGGTTACCTTGTTAGCGATCCAATGCTACAGAAATCATGACGATCGGGCAAGAGACGAAGATATTCTCTCCTCCTCTCTCTCTCTCTGACCGCGGGTTGTTAGGTGAGAATGAGTGGGATTTTTGTGTTTTTCCCCTTTTATAGGGGAGGGAAAATGAGGAAAAAGAAAGTTTTATCGGGTCCCGTTGTTTTGGTACTTTCATTTTTGGATTATAAGTGAGTATTTGGCGACAGAATGTCACTCAAAATGAGGTTCTTTTAATTGAAGAAAACGTTTCAAACGCAGTATGAATCAAATTATGCCGAAAAATTACTTTTTGCAGTTGCCATCGGAAGAAGAAACTTCCTTCTGGAAAAAAATCGCAAACGTCGAAAGAAATGAGGAACCGCGGATGGAAACTTCGTTAGAAGCACCCAATAGAAAAACTGTTTATTCATGGTCTTAATTAAAGTCCCCGAGAAGATAAAGTCTAGCTTCGACGGACTTTCGGGAAGCAAAACCTATCGTGCGTACAATCCAGAATTCCATGTCGGAACACTGGTCATGGGAAAAATACCCTGAGGTTCTTATTTTTCTAATGATTTTGAATTTCGCCTAAACAGTGTTGTAGGAGCGGAAATAGCCTTTTTCGGACACTTGCGCCCTTAGCCGGGTGTGGAGATGACTCGTGCTATCACTTAAACTGACTACAGTACTATCCTCAGTCATATCTTGAACTTTATTCTTCATTAAGCTATCCAAAACATCAAACACTTGTTCAGGTTCCCCTCACGCTTACACCGAAACCTAGGCGTGAGTTGGAAATTCTTTATTTACTCTAGGTCTAAAACCTGGGTCTTACAAATGACATGCCATTTTCTACGATTGGCGCGGGTTGTATTCGATCAAGTAGAATTCTCCATGTGAAAGCTAGAGCACTGGAGGGTGCTGGTACACACCTGAAGTGTTTGAAAGTCTCATGTCCAGGATCTGAAATGTTGGTCATCAAGCACCCATACGCAGAATTGACAGTGTAATACCCCTCGGCGTTTGCTATCCACACCCATCGATCAGGAGTATCATGGAGAGGCGTGAAAGGGTGAATGAAGGAAAGCAGGTGAGCCAAAATACAAGATTCAGTGTCCCTCATGAAGGTATGAAAAACGATAGAAAGGGGGGGGGTTTGAATAGCGTTTTCAATCTAAAACCTTTCTCCCTTGAGATTTTAACAAATCTCTTCAAACACCAAAGATAAAAGTGCTAAGATAAGAGTTGAGGAAAGCACACAATGATTTTATCCTGGTTCACTTGATAAATCCCTCAAGCTAATCCAGTCCACCCGTTAAGGTGATTTCTTCCTTCTTAGAATGAAGGCAATCCACTAATCAGAGTTTGTTACAACTGCACTTGCAACCTGCAAAGTGACTAACAATACACTGACTTAGCTATCACTAAGATTCACTCTCTTAGTCTTCTCAAGGATCCGACCAACCTTAGTCTCCTTAAGGAAAAACAAACAACTGTTTGAAGGTTTAGGTTTACAAAGAAATGCTTCTCATAAAGCTAATAGTAAACACAATAAGTACAATGTGAAGAAGGATTGCTTAAGAGAATATTTGAATTTCGCGTGAACTTCGACAAAGTTTCTTCAGGCGGCATCTTTCATCTTCAGCCTCTTTATATACTCCAAGGAATAAGGTTTGGAAGTTTGCATGGAATGCTACCGTTGGAGGGAAGATCTGGGTTTTCCAGGTTCTGCTGTGGCTGAATAAGTTAGGTAAGGTCGTCAGGAATGATACAATTGTTTTTGTACTTTGGATAGTGACATGACCTTTATCCTAGTTGACTTCTGATCAGAGCGACGCTTCATATTGGAACTTGAGAAGCTTGGTGATCAGAGTCAGAAGGAAGCTAGGATCCTCTAACCTTTGTACCTTCTGCTTCTGGACTCAGAGGAGAAGTACTTGGTCTTCAGAGCCAGCTTACTCTTGGACTTCAGAATCTTCACTACTCAGCTTCTGAACCTTCAGAGCTTCTGGACCTTCAGAGCTTCTGATCCTTCAGAGCTTGTGATCCTTCAGAGCTTCTAGTGAACTGAATCCATATCAGACTTTACTATCTTCAGATCTTCTGAAGCTTAATCTACTGTTCAGATTGAACATAGTAAGTGCGAAAGAGTTGCGAAGGTTACTCTTTGAGCATAGTGCTTCTGAATTATGTGAAATAAGACCAGAGTCATAGCATGTCATTAGAACACTCAGAAAACAACGTCAGAGTACCATAATTGTTCATACACAATAGTTAACTTGTAATCATCAAAACGTAGAGTTGTACTACTAGATCAAAACTTGATCTTACAATCTCCCCATTTTTGATGATGACAAAACCAAGTATTTTGATGAACAATTCTTAAACAATAAACTGAATTCACTCAGAGTTTAGAGAATAGAGATAAACTTATCCTGAGGTGAATGGTTTATGTTGCTCATTCTGAATCCAAGTCACAGCTTGATTCTGAGGTTAGCTCCCCCTGAATCTAAGACTTAATGAAAACATTAGTAATATCTAGATTCTGAGCTAAATAATAAAAGAGTTCAGAGTGAGAATTTATGACATAGATAATAAGTGAATATCAGAGCGCATAAATATTCAGAGTCAAGAGCAAGGTAAAAGTATCAGGGTCAACCGATTTAGCATATGATCACTTCAGAAGAAGTGAAAATGTATTCCTTGCAAATGCCCATGGACAGATCTATGGTCATAAAGAGTGGAACTCTTAAATTCTCCAAAAGAAAAAGAAATCACACTAACACAGCTTACACATCAAAACCTGGTTGTATACTCCCCATTTTTGTCATAAGCAAAAAGCATGGGGTGTGAAAAACTTAGCTTGAAGTACAAGGTACTCCCCCTTAGAGAAGGTCTAAGTTTAAAAAGATGGAGAAAAAAAAATTAAAGAAAACGTATTTAATTAATGCATATGCAGAAGATTAAAGGAAAGAGTGGAACGTTTACTATCGGCCAAGGAGTTAAGGTAA
The DNA here is from genome assembly GCF_012489685.1 of Lotus japonicus. Taxonomy (NCBI): domain Eukaryota; kingdom Viridiplantae; phylum Streptophyta; class Magnoliopsida; order Fabales; family Fabaceae; genus Lotus; species Lotus japonicus. Next base: position 58,695,922 of record NC_080043.1, read on the forward strand.
GCATCTGTTACCAATAAACAATCCTCGAGAAACTGCTACAACATTAACTTCTGGAGACTGAACTGAGATTATAAATAGCGGTTAAAGCAAAACAATCTTCAAATCTCGTTTTCACTTGAATTCAATATTGCAATGGCATCCTTCATAGCATGCATCGAAGAATTGAGAAAGAAGGCCTTTGATGAAGATATTTTCATCTACGTGCGGCATCCAGAGGAGCCGAGTGTATATAGTCTGAAAAACCAGCTACTAGGCATGGGCCTAAGTCCAGAAATGGACAGCATCCTCAGAGGCTTCCTTGCGTTTGTAGAGGAGCTTCAAGATCTCTTCCAGCGGGAGCTGGATAATTTTGCCAAAATACAAGTGGCGGAGACTGCACTTGAGATAATGGAGGAGGGTCCTGAGAGGCAGGAAATGCGCCAGAGCTTGATTCAACTAGAGTATAGGCAGCATCGTCTGGAGCTTGAGAAAGCAGCGATGCGTAGGCAGTGTAGATCATGCACATTGCGAACCCTTAACGATGGCTAGCAGAGTCAAAAGGAAGCTTGGATCCTCTGACCTTTGTACCTTCTGCTTCTAGACTCAGAGGAGAAGGTCTTCAGAGCGAGCTTTGTTGGAAAATCCGCAAGTGTACGAATCCACCCGGTTTTAATTATCGAACCACAGGGATTGTGAGTGACTAAATTGAAGGTGTGAAAAACGACTAGAAGGGGGGGTTGAATAGCGTTTTCAATATAAAAACTTTCCCCTTAAGATTTAAAGTAAATCTTTTCGGTTTCTCTATGATAGATGGTGCAGCGGATAAAGATAGAGAGAAGAGAAAAGCACACAAGTATTTTATCCTGGTTCACTTGATAAATCCCTCAAGCTAATCCAGTCCACCCGTTAAGGTGATTTCTTCCTTCTTAGAATGAAGGCAATCCACTAATCAGATAATTGTTACAACTGCACTTGAACCCTACAAGTGACTAACAATACACTGACTTAGCTCACACTAAGATTCACTCTCTTAGTCTTCTCTAGGATCCGATCAACCTTGATCTCCTAAAGGAATCACCACTAAGATTCACTCTCTTAGTCTTCTTAAGGATACTGACCTACCCGGTCCCTTAAGGAAAATCAAACAACTGTTTGAGGTTGGTGTTTACAAAGGTTTGCTTCTAAATAAGCTGAGTGTAAACTAAATAAGAATAGATGAAGAAAGTAGAGGCTTGAATCTTTTCTTGTATTGCAGCTCTTGATCTCTCTCTAGTCTTTCTTCTTTTCTTCAGCCTTTTATAGTCCAAGGTGCAAAGGATATTTCTGTTGAGAGAATATGACCGTTGGAGGGCATTTCTGGAACTTCCAGAACCTGCTGTGGCTGAACCTTGGTAGGTAGGCTTTTCAGAATAGTACACTGCTCTTGTACTTCTTGATAGAGACATTTGCCTTTAACCAATGACTTCTGATCAGAGGAATGCTTCGTGTTGGAACTTGTGAAGCTTGGTGATCAGAGTCAGAGGGAAGCTTGGATCCTCTGACCTTCGTAACTTCTGCTTCTGGACCTTCAGAGCCTCTGGTCCCTCAGAGCTTCTGGTCTTCAGATCTTCTGATCCTCTGATCTTCTGATCCTCTGATCCTCAGATCCTCTGATCCTCAGATCTTCTGATCTTCTGATCTTCAGTTCTTCTGATCCTCTGATCCTCAGATCCTCTGATCCTCAGATCTTCTGATCTTCTGATCTTCAGTTCTTCTGATCCTCTGATCTTCTGATCCTCTGATCCTCTGATCTTCAGATCCTCTGATCTTCAGATCCTCTGATCCTTCTGATCTTCTGATCCTCAGATCTTCTGACGAATATATCTTCTGGTGTCAGAATCAGAACCTGTTTGTCAAAACACTCAAGACAAATATTAGAGTATCATAGTTGTTCATCCACAAATAAATACTTGTTATCATCAAAACATAGAGTTGTACCACATGACCAAATCTTGATCTTACAATCTCCCCCTTTTTGATGATGACAAAACCATGTATTTTGATGAACAACTCTAAACAAATAAACTGAATACACTCAGAGTATAAGGTATCAGAGTTAAAACTTATCCTGATGTGTATAGTTTATCTTGCTCCTTCTGAATCCAAGACTCGTGCTTGATTCTGAGCTAAGCTCCCCCTGAATCTAATACTTAATATCAACGTTAGTAATATCTAGATTCTGAGCTAAATAATATAGGAGTTGTCAAGATATTATAAGTTCTCCCCCTTTTTGTCATAAGCAAAAAGAATGAAGGTGGAAAAAAAAAGTAAGAGCATAAGACGAAATCTCCCCCTCAGAAGGAATACCAAGGGATACTTGGCTGCTGATTAGTGTATCTTCTGATGAGAGCAGAAGTGTGGTTCTGGTGACATCTCCGTTCTGGACAAAATTTCATCTTCAGATACTTCAGAATGAGAAGCTATGAACCTACTCTTCTTCTGATGATGCAAGTCAGAAGTAGTATTAGCATCTTCTGATGTTGTTGCTTCTGGTTTGACAAGTTCTGAGTCTTTGTTTCTTTCTGAAACGGTCATGCTCATCTCTGCAAGCTTTTTCAGCTAGCTTTGACTTGACCAAATCTTACTCTACTGATGCCTCCAAGATCAACTTCACCTTCAGGTTCAAGTTTTGGATCTTGGGACATATGCCTTTCTCCCGTCATGTGTTGCCTGCATCCACTGTCCAGGTTCCATGGTTGGAGTTTCGATGGACCTATTGAAGATATCTGCAACATATATAATCTTATCCCTAGGTACCCACTTTCTGGGTTCTTTCTTGTTAGTTAGCCCAGAAGTTCTGACAACTTTGGGTCTTTCAACAGGATAATATAAAGGAATTTGAGCATGATATTTTGACATTGAGAAAGTTCCTTTCTTAAGAGATGATGGAGCAACTGCAGAAGGTTTAGAATGACCAATGCCATATATTCCATTTCTGCTTACGCCATAGATCATTGAAGCCATTAAGCTTCTGTCTACGCTTTTAGCCAGGAATCTTTGAAAAGATTTTTCATACTTAGATTCATTCTTACTATCAGAGGCATCACATGCAACTACTTCTTCTAACTTAGTAATCTGGTTCTTAAGCACAGAGTTAGAATTAACCAAAGCATGATTTTCATTTTTCAAATCAGAAATAATTTTCTGATGTTCAGAAGGAGTCTTGGAGACTGCAGATAAGTTCTTTTTCAACTTTTTATGCTTAGACAATAAAGAGTTATACTTATCCATGATATCAGACAAAGCATGTTTCAGTTCAGAGGTAGAGAAAGAAGAGAATACCTCATTTTCATCGTCTGAGTTAGGATCTCCTTCTGATTCTGAGTCAGAGTCAACAGCTTCCTTTGACTCTGCTCCTTTGTCTTTGACAATGGCCATGAGTCCTTGGACTTCACCATCAGAGTCAACATCCTCTGACTCTGATTCATCAAAAGTCACCATCAGACTCTTCTTGGTCTTGAAGTGCTTCTTTGGCCTTTTGTGTTAGATCAAGATTTGGTCATGTGGTACAACTCTATGTTTTGATGATAACAAGTATTTATTTGTGGATGAACAACTATGATACTCTAATGTTTGTCTTGAGTGTTTTGACAAACAGGTTCTGATTCTGACACCAGAAGATATATTCGTCAGAAGTTCAGAAGATCAGAGGATCTGAAGATCAGAGGATCTGAGGATCAGAGGATCTGAAGATCAGAGGATCAGAAGATCAGAGGATCAGAAGATCTGAGGATCAGAAGATCTGAAGACCAGAAGCTCTGAGGGACCAGAGGCTCTGAAGGTTCAGAAGCTCTGAAGGTCCAGAAGCAGAAGTTACGAAGGTCAGAGGATCCAAGCATCCCTCTGACTCTGATCACCAAGCTTCACAAGTTCCAACACGAAGCATAACTCTGATCAGAAGTCTCCTAGGTTAAAAGGTCAAGTCGCTATCCAAGTACAAAAGCAAGTGTACCTTCCTGACGACCTACCTAACGTTCTCAGCCACAGCAGGTTCTGGAAGTTCCAGAAATGCCCTCCAACGGTCATATTCTCTCAACAGAAATATCCTTTGCACCTTGGACTATAAAAGGCTGAAGAAAAGAAGAAAGACTAAGAGAGCGAGAAGAGCGAGAGAAAACAAAGAGCTGCAATACAAGAGAAGATTCAAGCCTCTACTTTCTTCATCTATTCTTATTTGGTTTACACTCAGCTTATTTAGAAGCAAACTTTTGTAAACACCAACCTCAAACAGTTGTTTGATTTTCCTTAAGGGACCGGGTAGGTCAGTATCCTTAAGAAGACTAAGAGAGTGAATCTTAGTGGTGATTCCTTTAGGAGATCAAGGTTGATCGGATCCTAGAGAAGACTAAGAGAGTGAATCTTAGTGATAGCTAAGTCAGTGTATTGTTAGTCACTTGTTGGTTTCAAGTGCAGTTGTAACAATTATCTGATTAGTGGATTGCCTTCATTCTAAGAAGGAAGAAATCACCTTAACGGGTGGACTGGATTAGCTTGAGGGATTTATCAAGTGAACCAGGATAAAATACTTGTGTGCTTTTCTCTTCTCTCTATCTTTATCCGCTGCACCATCTATCTTAGAGAAACCGAAAAGATTTACTTTAAATCTTAAGGGGAAAGTTTTTATATTGAAAACGCTATTCAACCCCCCCTTCTAGTCGTTTTTCACACCTTCAATTGGTATCAGAGCGCAAGTTCTGATTACCACACTTAACAGTGTTCAGTAGATCCGGGCCAGTGTGAAAAACTCATGGATGCCACCACTACTACAAGCAAATATCAATACAGTGCAAGACCACCTATCTTTGATGGTCAGAGATTTGATTTCTGGAAAGACAGAATCAAAAGCTTCTTTCTTGGCTTTGATCCTGATCTTTGGGATTTTGTTGTTGATGGCTACACCCCTCCTGTCGATGAACATGGTGTAAAGATCCCAAGGAATAAGATGAGTGAAGATCAAAAGAAGGAATTCAGAGATCATCACAGATCAAGATCTATTCTGCAAAGTGCCATTTCATATGAAGAATATGAGAAAATTACTGATCGTGATTCCGCCAAGGGCATCTTTGAATCCTTGCAGATGTCTCATGAAGGAAACAAGAAAGTGAAAGAGACAAAAGCGTTGTCTCTAATCAAGCAGTATGAATCCTTCCAAATGGAACCTGACGAATCCATTGAGGATATGTTTTCCAGATTTCAGTTGCTCGTAGCTGGAATAAGACCCCTCAGCAACAGCTACACCACTGCGGATCATGTCATGAGGATCCTTAGAGGTCTTCCTGAAAGCTGGATGCCTTTGATAACTTCCTTGGAGCTAACTAGAGATGTTGAGCAGATGAGTTTGGAAGAACTCATAAGCATACTGAAGTGTCATGAATTAAAGCGTGCTGAACATCAAGATCACAAGAAGAAGTCTATTGCCTTGAAATCCAAATCTGAAAAGGCTAAGACTCTCCAAGCTGGAACAGAAGAATCCGAAGAAGCATCAGAAGATTCTGATGAAGATGAGCTGACTCTGATATCCAGAAAGTTCAACTGCATCTGGAAGCACAGGCAGAGCAAATACAAAGGTTCATCAAAGGACGAAAAGTCAAAGAAGCATTTCAAACCAAAGAAAAGTCTGATGGTGACTTTTGATGAATCAGAATCAGAGGATGTTGACTCTGATGGTAAAGTCCAAGGACTCGTGGCTATTGTCAAAGACAAAGGAGCAGAGTCAAAGGAAGCTGTTGACTCTGACTCAGAATCAGAAGGAGATCCAGACTCTGACGATGAAAATGAGGTATTTGATTCTTTCTCAACTTCTGAACTTAAAGATGCTTTGTCTGAAATTATGGATAAATATAACTCTCTCTTGACTAAGCATAAAAGGTTGAAAAAGAATTTCTCTGCTGCCTCTGAAACTTCTTCTGAACATGAGAAAATCATATCTGATTTGAAAAATGATAACCATGCTTTAGTTAATTCTAACTCTGTGCTTAAGAATCAAATTGCTAAGTTAGAAGAAGTTATTGCCTGCGATGCCTCTGATAGTAAGCATGAATCTAAGTATGAAAAATCTTTTCAAAGATTCCTAGCTAAAAGCGTAGATAGAAGCTTAATGGCTTCTATGATCTATGGCGTAAGCAGAAATGGAATGCATGGCATTGGCTATTCTAAACCAATTAGAAATGAGCCCTCTGTGCCTAAAGCTAAATCTTTGTATGAATGCTTTGTTCCCTCTAGTACCATATTGCCTGACCCTGTACCTGCTGAAGCTGCTAAACCTCCTCTTATAAAAGGAACTTTCTCTATGTCAAAATATCATGCTAAAATTCCTTTATATTATCCTGTTGAAAGACCCAAAGTTGTCAGAACTTCTGGGCTAACTAACAAGAAAGGACCCAGAAAGTGGGTACCTAGGGATAAGATTATATATGTTGCAGATATCTTCAATAGGTCCATCGAAACTCCAACCGTGGAACCTGGACAGTGGATGCAAGCAACACATGACGGGAGAAAGGCATATGTCCCAAGATCCAAAACTTGAACCTGAAGGTGAAGTTGATCTTGGAGGCATCAGTAGAGCAAGATTTGGTCAAGGAATCATTGGTTTTTGATATGAACCCCTCTGTTGATATTCTGAACGCTATTCATGTTAGAATTAATGATAAGCTTGACTCTGACAAGTCAAAGCTAGCTGAAAAAGCTTGCAGAGATGAGCATGACCGTTTCAGAAAGAAACAAAGACTCAGAACTTGACGAACCAGAAGCAACAACATCAGAAGATGCTACTACAACTTCTGACTTGCGTCATCAGAAGAAGAGTAGGTTCCTAGCTTCTCATTCTGAAGTATCTGAAGATGAAATTTTGTCCAGAACGGAGATGTCACCAGAACCACACTTCTGCTCTCATCAGAAGATATGCTAATCAGAAGCCAAGTATCCCTTGGTATTACTTCTGAGGGGGAGTATTTCGTCTTTTACTCTTACTATTTTTTTTTCCACCTTCATTCTTTTTGCTTATGACAAAAAGGGGGAGAACTTATAGTATCTTGACAACTCAACTCCTACATCATTTAGCTCAGAATCTAGACTTTACTAACGTTGATATTAAGTATTAGATTCAGGGGGAGCTTAGCTCAGAATCAAGCACGAGACTTGGATTCAGAAGGAGCAAGATAAACTATACACATCAGGATAAGTTTTAACTCTGATACCTTATACTCTGAGTGTATTCAGTTTATTTGTTTAGAGTTGTTCATCAAAATACATGGTTTTGTCATCATCAAAAAGGGGGAGATTGTTAGATCAAGATTTGGTCATGTGGTACAACTCTATGTTTTGATGATAACAAGTATTTATTTGTGGATGAACAACTATGATACTCTAATGTTTGTCTTGAGTGTTTTGACAAACAGGTTCTGATTCTGACACCAGAAGATATATTCGTCAGAAGTTCAGAAGATCAGAGGATCTGAAGATCAGAGGATCTGAGGATCAGAGGATCTGAAGATCAGAGGATCAGAAGATCAGAGGATCAGAAGATCTGAGGATCAGAAGATCTGAAGACCAGAAGCTCTGAGGGACCAGAGGCTCTGAAGGTTCAGAAGCTCTGAAGGTCCAGAAGCAGAAGTTACGAAGGTCAGAGGATCCAAGCATCCCTCTGACTCTGATCACCAAGCTTCACAAGTTCCAACACGAAGCATAACTCTGATCAGAAGTCTCCTAGGTTAAAAGGTCAAGTCGCTATCCAAGTACAAAAGCAAGTGTACCTTCCTGACGACCTACCTAACGTTCTCAGCCACAGCAGGTTCTGGAAGTTCCAGAAATGCCCTCCAACGGTCATATTCTCTCAACAGAAATATCCTTTGCACCTTGGACTATAAAAGGCTGAAGAAAAGAAGAAAGACTAAGAGAGCGAGAAGAGCGAGAGAAAACAAAGAGCTGCAATACAAGAGAAGATTCAAGCCTCTACTTTCTTCATCTATTCTTATTTGGTTTACACTCAGCTTATTTAGAAGCAAACTTTTGTAAACACCAACCTCAAACAGTTGTTTGATTTTCCTTAAGGGACCGGGTAGGTCAGTATCCTTAAGAAGACTAAGAGAGTGAATCTTAGTGGTGATTCCTTTAGGAGATCAAGGTTGATCGGATCCTAGAGAAGACTAAGAGAGTGAATCTTAGTGATAGCTAAGTCAGTGTATTGTTAGTCACTTGTTGGTTTCAAGTGCAGTTGTAACAATTATCTGATTAGTGGATTGCCTTCATTCTAAGAAGGAAGAAATCACCTTAACGGGTGGACTGGATTAGCTTGAGGGATTTATCAAGTGAACCAGGATAAAATACTTGTGTGCTTTTCTCTTCTCTCTATCTTTATCCGCTGCACCATCTATCTTAGAGAAACCGAAAAGATTTACTTTAAATCTTAAGGGGAAAGTTTTTATATTGAAAACGCTATTCAACCCCCCCTTCTAGTCGTTTTTCACACCTTCATTTTGTCCTTTGATGAACCTTTGTATTTGCTCTGCCTGTGCTTCCAGATGCAGTTGAGCTTTCTGGATATCAGAGTCAGCTCATCTTCATCAGAATATTCTGATGCTTCTTCAGATTCTTCTGCTGCTGCTTGGAGAGCCTTAGCCTTTTCAGATTTGGATTTCAAGGCTATAGACTTCTTCTTCTGATCCTGATGTTCAGCCCGCTTTAGTTCATGACACTTTAGTATGCTTATGAGTTCTTCCAAACTCATCTGCTCAACATCTCTAGTTAGCTCCAAGGAAGTTATCAAAGGCATCCAGCTTTCAGGAAGACCTCTAAGGATCCTCATGACATGATCCGCAGTGGTGTAGCTATTGCTGAGGGGTCTTATTCCAGCTACGAGCAACTGAAATCTGGAAAACATATCCTCAATGGATTCGTTAGGTTCCATGATGAAGGATTCATATTTCTGGATCAAGGACAGCGCCTTTGATTCTTTCACTTTCTTGTTTCCTTCATGAGACAACTTCAAGGATTCAAAGATGCCCTTGGCGGAATCACGATCAGTAATTTTCTCATATTCTTCATATGAAATGGCACTTTGCAGAATAGCTCTTGATCGGTGATGATCTCTGAACTCCTTCTTTTGATCTTCACTCATCTTCTCCCTTGGGATCTTTACACCATGTACATCAACAGGAGGGGTGTAGCCATCAACAACAAAATCCCAAAGATCAGGATCAAAGCCAAGAAAGAAGCTTTTGATTCTGTCTTTCCAGATATCAAATCTCTGACCATCAAAGATAGGTGGTCTTGCACTGTATTGATATTTGCTTGTAGTAGTGGTGGAATCCATGAGTTTTTCACATTGGCCCGGATCTACTGAACACTGTTAAGTGTGGTAATCAGAACTTGCGCTCTGATACCAATTGAAGGTGTGAAAAACGACTAGAAGGGGGGGTTGAATAGCGTTTTCAATATAAAAACTTTCCCCTTAAGATTTAAAGTAAATCTTTTCGGTTTCTCTACGATAGATGGTGCAGCGGATAAAGATAGAGAGAAGAGAAAAGCACACAAGTATTTTATCCTGGTTCACTTGATAAATCCCTCAAGCTAATCCAGTCCACCCGTTAAGGTGATTTCTTCCTTCTTAGAATGAAGGCAATCCACTAATCAGATAATTGTTACAACTGCACTTGAACCCTACAAGTGACTAACAATACACTGACTTAGCTCACACTAAGATTCACTCTCTTAGTCTTCTCTAGGATCCGATCAACCTTGATCTCCTAAAGGAATCACCACTAAGATTCACTCTCTTAGTCTTCTTAAGGATACTGACCTACCCGGTCCCTTAAGGAAAATCAAACAACTGTTTGAGGTTGGTGTTTACAAAGGTTTGCTTCTAAATAAGCTGAGTGTAAACTAAATAAGAATAGATGAAGAAAGTAGAGGCTTGAATCTTTTCTTGTATTGCAGCTCTTGATCTCTCTCTAGTCTTTCTTCTTTTCTTCAGCCTTTTATAGTCCAAGGTGCAAAGGATATTTCTGTTGAGAGAATATGACCGTTGGAGGGCATTTCTGGAACTTCCAGAACCTGCTGTGGCTGAACCTTAGTAGGTAGGCTTTTCAGAATAGTACACTGCTCTTGTACTTCTTGATAGAGACATTTGCCTTTAACCAATGACTTCTGATCAGAGGAATGCTTCGTGTTGGAACTTGTGAAGCTTGGTGATCAGAGTCAGAGGGAAGCTTGGATCCTCTGACCTTCGTAACTTCTGCTTCTGGACCTTCAGAGCTTCTGGACCTTCAGAGCCTCTGGTCCCTCAGAGCTTCTGGTCTTCAGATCTTCTGATCCTCTGATCTTCTGATCCTCTGATCCTCAGATCCTCTGATCCTCAGATCTTCTGATCTTCTGATCTTCAGTTCTTCTGATCCTCTGATCCTCAGATCCTCTGATCCTCAGATCTTCTGATCTTCTGATCTTCAGTTCTTCTGATCCTCTGATCTTCTGATCCTCTGATCCTCTGATCTTCAGATCCTCTGATCTTCAGATCCTCTGATCCTTCTGATCTTCTGATCCTCAGATCTTCTGACGAATATATCTTCTGGTGTCAGAATCAGAACCTGTTTGTCAAAACACTCAAGACAAATATTAGAGTATCATAGTTGTTCATCCACAAATAAATACTTGTTATCATCAAAACATAGAGTTGTACCACATGACCAAATCTTGATCTTACATAAATTCAGCTTAAGCCTTGAGAATGAAGGTTTGTCCTATTGAATAAGAGATATGTTGAAGTAGTAATAAGGAAAAGGAAAAATAAAAAGACAATTCAGAAAATAACATGCTTTGGGTTCTTGTTCAACTAGTCAATTCAAGTATATCATTCTAAGCACATGTTCTCATGGATCTCTCCTTGATGATATAGCCTAGTTACTCACTTATTGATTCCTCACATAAGCAATTCTCTCATACAAAAAGCTAAGCCCAATTCCTTGTGTACTTAGTCATTTATATGGGGTTTTAGATCTTGCAAATTCAGGCCATCAAACACCAACCCTTCCTCTATTCCTAGTAGCAAGCATAGAAGGGGTAATCCCAAATCGGTTCCCTAATCTATAACAAACTTCCGTTCTGATTATAGAAAAGCAAAAAGCAAGCATGCATACAAGCTTAGATTGATGTTCAGAAAATGGGATTCAAGGAAAGAAGAAGAACATGTGGGAAAGAACTTAAGATTATAACTTAAAGATGAAAAGTCTTACATGAAAACCAAAGCATAAGAAGAGAGATTAGCCAAGCATGGCTCTTGCCATGCTTGGCTAAGAACCTGAATTACAAGCTTGGAAGCCCTCTCTCACTCTCCTAGATGATCCTCTACCTCTGAATTTTACAAAGTATCCAAAGATATCCAAGGTTACAAAAGAAAATGACTAAAATCCTATTTATAGGCAAAATTCACGAGTTTGGGTTGTTCCGGGCGCTCAGGCGCCAATTCAGAGCGCCTGAGCGCCAATTCCATGCTGAAAATATGGCCCCTGGAGGTAATTGGCGCCTAGGCGCCAATTAAGCACGCCTAGGCGCCAATTCTAGAACCCTGGAAAAAGCAATTGGCGCCTAGGCGCCAATGGAGCACGCCTAGGCGCTCTGACTCGCTGGAAAACCTTTTGATCTTCATTTTTACTCCTCTTTAAGCCTCTTTAAGCCTCCCTTCAATTCTCCAAACCTCTAGACACTCCATCTTCAGCTGTTACAACCTGAGAACTTGATGACAAAGCTAGGAAAATATCTAGAAATTCAGAGGTTAGTTTTGCACAAAGGCTCCAAAACAAGTGGAAATTGCCTATGACTCTTAAACTCTAATAGAATGCAACTAAAGCCCTTATAAAACTACAAAATTACTAAACTAATGCAAATGCATATATAAAAGTAAAAATGCATGAGAATGCATGAAGCACTACATGAGACACAAGAAAAAGACTCAAAACCTACAAGGAAATGACCCTAAAAACACTACTAAATCCGGGTCATCACACCACTATACTCAACGACAGCTCGCCCTCGAGCGTCACTAAGATTAGCTTGCCTTCAAGCACAAAGAATTACTCCCAACACACATGCCAAAAGAGGGATACTGTTTTAGAAAATCGGGGGATCAAGTGAATGTAGTTAGTTCCAAGAGAAAAATTCAACAATCAACTTCATGCTACTCTTAGATAAAGAAGAATTAGAGTCCACTATGAGAAGCATTTAGAGCTAACATCCTAGTATGAGACAATTGTTTAGTGCACTGAGCACACAAGCAAGTTCATAGGTTCTGAGAATCATTTCCTCAAGAGCAACTAAAGTTGACAATGCATTATTGAATGAGACTTCAAAAGGGTTATGATGTTGGCTAGGTAAAGCACAAGGTAGGTTGTCCCTAAGGAAGACTAAGGCTGCACAAAATTTGAGTGTGGTCCTTCATGAAAACCGGAGCTTAAAGGAATTGATACTTAGCACACAAGTCTCTCAACCCCCTTTTGTTTCAGAATTTTTTCTTTTTTTTTTTGGAACTCCACCCATTCCATGGAGTTCATTTTTTTCTTTTGACTTTTTTTTTGGAACTCCATCCGGCCATGGAGTTCATCTTTTGAATTTTTGAATTTTTGAATTTTTTTCTTTGGGGCAAGAGACAATTGCATTTTCTATAAACTAGCTCCATTGAGAGTTAAGAACCACAACTCCCCATTTTTCCAACCAAACAACCAGCCCAAATAACAAAGGTAACAAAGAATTCTCCATAAGGCTCAAAAGGGTCAACTAGGGACAAAGATGTTATAAAACAATTTCTGAAGTCCGAGAAAACCTACCAGTCTCAAAAATGCAAGTCTCATAGAGCTACTCTCAAGGGTGCACCAAATGAAACACAGAACCAAGAAGTGCAAGTGAGTCAGGATCCTCCAGGGAAATTATATAGTGAAGGGTCAAAGATGGACCCTTGTGAACTCACATCAACTCTATCATCAAGACAACACATAGAAGATCGAAGTCTCTCCCTCTCTTTCCCAAACATACAATCACTCCCCAAAAGAAAGCACAAAGTATCCACTTAAAAACATTTTTAAAACCAGCGTCATGTGAGTGAGCAAGACTTGGGAACATGTCATTTGAGTATAAGGAATAAAGACCAAGGTATAAAAGACTCTATATAAAAAAAAAATGCATGATAAAAAAGTTAAACAAAATCTATAAAAGAAAAATATGCTAAAAATGCATGGACTAAAATTCAGAGTAAGAAAAGAACCTCCTTCCAAGTGATTGAGTGCTCCAAGTGTTCTCCACTTTGGCTTTTATTTCCTCAAAAACTAGAAGAAGAAACGTAAAACAGAAAAAAAGCACATGGGTTGTCTCCCATTCAGCCCTAAGTTATAGTCTTAGGTAGACTATACTTCAAACTCGTAACTCATACCAAAAATCACAAACAATCCCCGGCAACGGCGCCAAAAACTTGTTGGAAAATCCGCAAGTGTACGAATCCACCCGGTTTTAATTATCGAACCACAGGGATTATGAGTGACTAAATTCAGCTTAAGCCTTGAGAATGAAGGTTTGTCTTATTGAATAAGAGATATGTTGAAGTAGTAATAAGGAAAAGGAAAAATAAAAAGACAATTAAGAAAATAACATGCTTTGGGTTCTTGTTCAACTAGTCAATTCAAGTACATCATTCTAAGCACATGTTCTCATGGATCTCTTCTTGATGATATAGCCTAGTTACTCACTTATTGATTCCTCACATAAGCAATTCTCTCATACAAAAAGCTAAGCCCAATTCCTTGTGTACTTAGTCATTTATATGGGGTTTTAGATCATGCAAATTCAGGCCATCAAACCCCAACCCTTCCTCTATTCCTAGTAGCAAGCATAGAAGGGGTAATCCCAAATCGGTTCCCTAATCTATAACAAACTTCTGTTCTGATTATAGAAAAGCAAAAAGCAAGCATGCATACAAGCTTAGATTGATGTTCAGAAAATGGGATTCAAGGAAAGAAGAAGAACATTTGGGAAAGAACTTAAGATTATAACTTAAAGATGAAAAGTCTTACATGAAAACCAAAGCATAAGAAGAGAGATTAGCCAAGCATTTGCCATGCTTGGCTAAGAACCTGAATTATGTAAGACCCAAGTTTTTAAGCTTAGAATAAGTGGAAGAGATTTCCATTTACGATTAGGCTTGATGTATCGTGAAAGGAAACCTGAACGAGAGTTTACCAAATGAAATAAATTTATGAAGGAGAAAGTTCAGGAAAAGTCAAAGGATTGTATCGAAGTCGATAAAAGTTATAGCACGAACGTTTTACGCTTAAACCTAGGTCAGAAACCCTAGTATATAGCTAATTTTCACTTTTAGGCACGATGGCAGTTAATTCCAAAAATCTTCAGAGAAATGTTAGAACTTCTCTTTTTCCATATATCACAATCGTTTCGAGGCGAAACTCTAGGATCTACGAACGTCCGATTCCAATCATCGGAAGTTTGCCGAAACCGAATCCCTGGTATTTCAAAACCCTAGAATTTTCGACAATGAAGACTTTATCTATTCAGAGCTTCAAATGAATATTCTACACGCGTACACCCATTTCTCTTGATGATTTCAATCTTTCTTCCGAAGGAAGTTTTCCATTCCGACATTCGATGCAAAAAGCAACTTATCGGGTAAAATAGTTTTATACCGACTATGCTTTAGTTGCCAAAAATACAAGGAGACCTCTTTATAGTTTTGGAATTATTTTGCCAAAACATATCTATTAATTCACGGAGAATGACGCCAAAAAAATCAGATTCGCGAAACTTTCATTTTCCCGCGAATTTCCAACCTTTATATATAGCAAAGAAAGGAAGAAAAACTCAAATTCTCCTCCATTTTCTCTCTTCAAACCCGCGGCCAAGAACAAGGAAGAAGGAAGAAGAGTTTTTGTTCAAACCTTGCTTGATCGTCGATCAATCAGTTGCTGCTTCAAGGCTTCGAGGTATAGTCGCTAATCCTTACCTCTGATCGCTTTTTCCATAGCTTTTCTGTAGAGTTTTCTGAGTGGATAGTTTATGGGTTTTTGCAAAACTATCCTGAATCTTTCATTTCTGATTCTAAACCTCTTCTATATGTGCCCAAGATCACTTCTTCCGGATTAGATTTTCCGTTATGTCGCCGGAATTCCGCCGGAATCAATTTTAGCCTTAAATACCCATTTTTGGAGTTTTTGAGGTAAAGCTTCAACCTTTAGGCTGAAAAACTATCGCCTTAGCTTAGTGTTAGTAGGATTAGTTGTCATAAACGTCGTTAGTAACGTCCCTGCAAAATTTGGTTTTTGGGATTTCAGTTTTGAAATTTCTAAGTTAAAAATCATGACCAAAATACCCCTGCGACAGTTTTCGATCCGATAATTTTTCCGAGTTCAGAATACCCTTAGTTACGGCTAATGATAGCATAGGAACCAAGTTTGATCGAACAAAAATCGAGCCCCATAATTACCTAAAGTGGCCGAGCCCTATTAAGGGGGAGGAGGAAAATTTCCTTTTCCGAAAACTTGTCTTTCGCGCTAGATTATCGTACCTTAGAGTATAGATTACTTCGTGTAACCTTAGTAAGTATCGATAGCTTAGTTCTCGATAGATTCTGATAGTATTTCTGTGACTTTGCTTTAAAGGAACTTTTGAGGAATTTCCTGAGGAGCAACGCTTTGCTTGTGAGGAAGAGTTAGAAGATAATCCTGGAGAATCTGCAGGTGAGGGCTTCTCACTGAATCTCTAGTTAACGCTTAGGGTCGATGTTTCGACATTGTTTACTGTTTATGCACTGGAATTGTGTGTGATTGGAAAATGTTTTCTGAGGCTTCGGCTGACAATGTAGATGATTCATCTACTGAATGTTTTTGAGATTGTCTTACATGCTATGTGCTATGTGGGTAATCTAGGATGTGTGGTGCATGCTTTATATGCTAAGTGCTAAGTGTTTATGATGCGATTTATTGATATATGACATGTTGTTGATTGTAATGATTTAAATATGCTCTGTACTGGAATCTGAGATTCTGAATGGTGAGAATAGCGGGCAGGTCATGCCGATTTTATTTTGAGAGTTTTGAGAAAGTTTGATAGGACGAACGAGGTTCGGGCCTTAATTTTGTTTAGTGGATCGAGACCTCCTCTGGAAGCGACTTGGGATTGGGAGATCCTGAAAATGTATAAGACTTGCGATAAGACAAAATGGAATCTATTTTATAAAGAAAATTCATAAGACCTTAAATAACCTCAAAATCTTTAAGTAATGATAACAACCTCGAAGGAAGGCATTGGAAGTCAAATCATGGTTTTGGAAAAGCGAGGAGTGTCGTCGGATCCAAGTGTTGAGGAGTTTGGTAAGTTCTGAGTATGTTGGTACTTCTTCGCTCGTTGAGCAATTTGTTAGCCATCCAAGGGATGAGCCGAGAAGCTTCACTGAGGCGTGAGACCTTGTGAATGCGGGATACTCCACTGAGGCGTGAGACCTTGTGGAAAGCATGGAACTCCACTGAGGCGTGAGACCTTGTGAGAGCATGAAACTTCACTGAAGCGTGAGACTTCGTGCAAGTGTGTAAATTCACTGAGGCGTGAGACCTTGTGAAAGCATAAAACTTCACTGAAGCGTGAGACTTTGTGAATGTGTGAGACTCCACTGAAGCGTGAGACTTCGTGTGAGCATTGATGACTCGAAGAGTTATCGTGAGTGTTTGCACTCATTTTATGATTATTGTACTTTGTCGCAGAATCGACTTTTACCTTAGGGTAAGCTTTTAGAAACTTTAATTTACCTAGAACACGTGGCGACGTGTCGAGTGAGGTCGGAGACGTTGTTTGGCAAATCACATTGCACTCATGCATACATAGGAGGTTAATACACGGCGTGATACCGGACCTCGGTGGATTGGAGGTTAATACACGGCGTGATACCGGACCTCGGTGGATTCCAAAATGGTCATAAGACCCGGATTTCCGCGTAAGAGCGCTATTAGGCGACTCTTAGTAGCAGACCGAAATGGCAGGCCTTCGGGTATTATGCTGATCTGACTACATGATGATGTTGGAGTAAGAGGCATCACGGGCCGAAATGGCACCACCGTGACTGGTGAAGGGCTGATCCGATGATGTCCATCCGTTCCGGATTGCATATTGGTTGACTGGGTTAACCTGCATATCATTTCATGCAACATGCATACTGACATAGTTAATAAGTGTGTTTGATACTTGTTAGTTCTACTTGATGCATGTTAACTGTGATTTACAGTCGTTATATTCTTTGTGGAAATATGCAACCCTAGGATGTTATCCCTAGCTATAAGCCTAAGTGGCTATCCTCTTATCTATATCTATTGGTGATATTATTTATGTAATTCTTTGGAGTTGACCCTCGCGTCTTCTGTGTGTGCTTTGGCGAACAAACGCCCTTTGTCAGATGTCTTTGGCGGGCTGATTCATGATGGTTCACCCTTCGGGGGGAACTAGAGTTGAGATGCTGGAACAGGAGCGCATCGCGGTAGCGAGAGGAGGACGGATGGTGTACTTAGACTAGATCGTTCTGAATTCAGGTTCGGGCGACGATCATGCTAGCATGTAGGTTTTAGTGCTGGTGTGAACTCCTCGAGATGGGATTAGTGTAGGAGTAGAGTCTTAGCTCTGAACGTCATTTGTTTTCCTTGGGGACAGGGTAGTTTCCCACCTATAGCTTTTTGTGTGGTTTCGTTACGGGAATCACAGAGAGTTGGTTGGACTTAGGAAGTCTTGTTTCAGGCCGATGGGCCAGCTTATTCTCATTTTGAGGGATAGTGTTGCGGACACTTAACCTTTTCTTTTGGTTTGTACTTTTGCCTACGGGCGCTACTCTTCTATTACCCGTCACTGGAGGTTCACTCGTGACGAGGTTGCTACTTACAGCGGGGGCTGTTTATATATTGTATATTAGTTTTATTACTTTTCGCACTTGGGTTTTATTTATTTCAGTCTTGTCTTAGTTATAATCGGAAAAAAAAATATATTCACGTTTTTCCGCATTAAGTTTACTTTTGGTTACTAAAGTGACGCCACCGAAATCGGGGTGTTACATTGTGGTATCAGAGCACGGTCGAGTCTTTCGGGAGTTGTTGGGGAATAGGTCTTCTGTGCTAGGTTGTGTGACTCTGCAAAGAGTGAAAATTGATTGTCTGCAAGCGATTTTTCGCTTAAAAATTGATTGAAGTTATTGCTTAATCATAGTGTATAGTTATACTAGATGCTATCTTATGATGAGTACTAACTGTTTGTTTAACTTAACAGAACATGGTGAATACTAATCAGCTAGCTGAGATGATGGCCACTATGGCCCAAGCGGTAACAGCGCAGGCCCAAGCGGTAACAGCACAGGCAAATGATAATGCCATGAGGCGTGCTACTGAAGAAGCACGTGAACAGCATCAACGTCAGAGAGAGATAACTCTGGACCAAAACAAAGGCCTCAATGACTTCAGGAGGCAAAACCCACCAAAGTTCTCTGGTGGTACTGACCCAGACAAAGCGGATCTCTGGATTCAGGAAATCGAGAAGATATTCGGCGTACTACAAACTGCTGAGGGTGCCAAAGTGGGCATGGCGACTTATCTGCTACTCGGGGATGCTGAGTACTGGTGGAAGGGCACCAGAGGAATTATGGAAGACAATCACGAGGAGATAAGCTGGAACTCATTCCGGACCGCATTCTTGGAAAAGTATTTTCCAACAAGTGCTCGGGATGAGCGGGAGTCACAATTTCTGACACTCCGTCAGGGAGGTATGTCAGTACCGGAATTTGCTTCAAAGCTGGAATCTTTGGCGAAGCATTTTCAATTCTTTCATGATCATGTGAATGAGCGCTACATGTGCAAGCGCTTTGTAAATGGACTGAGGCCTGATATTGAGGACTCAGTGAGGCCGCTGGGAATCATGCGATTCCAGTCGTTGGTTGAGAAAGCCACGGAAGTGGAACTGATGAAGAACCGGAGAATGAACCGGACTGGAACTGGAGGGCCGATGAGGTCGGGCTCTCAAAATTTTCAGGGCAGAGAGAAATTACAGAGCAGGGGGCCATATCAGCGTCCTGCTGGAAAAGGATTTACTTCAGGATCTTACAGACCCATGACGGGTACTGCTGGAGGTTCCGGAGATCAGACTTTGAAGAAGGAGATGACATGTTTCAGATGTGGGGAGCCGGGGCATTATGCTAATGCTTGTCCCGACAAGAGGCCCAAGTGCTTTAATTGTAACAAAATGGGGCATAATGCTGGTCAGTGCAGAACACCCAAGACGGAGCCAACCGTGAACACTGCTCGTGGAAAGCGTCCTGCTGCTAAAGCAAGAGTTTACACCATGGACGGTGAGAGAGCTGAGGGGTTTGTCAGAGGAGAGCGCAAGAACGATGGTAACCTTCTAACCATTCCTTCTCATTTCAGTATAATATATTCCATTACTCTCGTAGCGTGTGCAAACACACCTAACTTATTTATACTGTCTAAGCTTTGACCCTATAGTTATTACGCCTATTAACACCTTATTTGACCGTAGCTCGTATTTTAGCTATAGAAATTACACGAGGTTTAGAATAACACGGTAAACCTAGAAAGTAGTTTTGCACCAATGCATTTAAAAGGAAGCTAGGAGCTGAAGAATGAATCTCATAGAGATTTCTTATGGATAGTATACGTATGATGTCGAGGGCGTGTAGTTCCGTAGCGGAATCGTTGAGGATGTGAGGTCAGGATATTTGTGACTATTGGATGATAGGAACTCATTGACTGTTCCAGTGGGTTTTTCTAAATTTCACCTTCGATGTATTAGGCTTGATCAACTTAATATTGAGGGGGTAATATTCGGAATCAGAGCTGGCTATGGACTTTGATAGAAGGATTGGTAAGATTAACTTGATTGGATCGAGGATTAGTCGAGCTGGGAGGAAAAAGTTCGCATTAAGTATAAGTTCTCTTGCGGAGGAGATATAGTTTGAAGAAATGGATATTCATTTAGGAAGCATTGAAGAATTAACGGACATTGGAGGTCCAAACTTGGTGAAGGTTCAGGTTTTAAGTCTATGAATTGTTGCCTTAAGTTTCTAGGACTCGAAGTTGGTTAGAATTTAATAGAGAGATTAAGAAGTTGATTGACGAGATGGTGATCAAGTTACAAAAAAGGGAAGTGTTAGTATTAAGATGAACACTTGAGGTTGTCATATTTGGACAAGTTGCTTAAAGTCTAAGAGTGAATGAAACTTGTTATGGATTTCGGTGATACAAGCTAGAGATTAGCGAGTGAATTTTGCTAAGTGGAATGAGAATCTTAGGGTAAAGATTGACTTCAGAAGCTGGAGATCATATTCGAGTAAGAGTTTTATTGGTGTTATCATTGATGATTGTAGTTAAACCTCGGCAAGTTGAAAGATGATATGTCTGTTGAGACGCCGTTGGTCAACCTTGGGACTAGAAGAGTGAAACAATCGAAGAGAAAACAGAGTGTTTTAGTGAAAATTATTTGGAATAAAGACACGGACGGTGTTACGTGAGAGTTAGAGGAAAAGATCAAGGAATAATATCCAGAGCTTTTACTGAACCCTAAGTTTCGAGGACGAAACTTTCTTTTTGGAGGGTAGTAATGTAAGACCCAAGTTTTTAAGCTTAGAATAAGTGGAAGAGATTTCCATTTACGATTAGGCTTGATGTATCGTGAAAGGAAACCTGAACGAGAGTTTACCAAATGAAATAAATTTATGAAGGAGAAAGTTCAAGAAAAGTCAAAGGATTGTATCGAAGTCGATAAAAGTTATAGCACGAACGTTTTACGCTTAAACCTAGGTCAGAAACCCTAGTATATAGCTAATTTTCACTTTTAGGCACGATGGCAGTTAATTCCAAAAATCTTCAGAGAAATGTTAGAACTTCTCTTTTTCCATATATCACAATCGTTTCGAGGCGAAACTCTAGGATCTACGAACGTCCGATTCCAATCATCGGAAGTTTGCCGAAACCGAATCCCTGGTATTTCAAAACCCTAGAATTTCTCGACAATGAAGACTTTATCTATTCAGAGCTTCAAATGAATATTCTACACGCGTACACCCATTTCTCTTGATGATTTCAATCTTTCTTCTGAAGGAAGTTTTGCATTCCGACATTCGATGCAAAAAGCAACTTATCGGGTAAAATAGTTTTATACCGACTATGCTTTAGTTGCCAAAAATACAAGGAGACCTCTTTATAGTTTTGGAATTATTTTGCCAAAACATATCTATTAATTCACGGAGAATGACGCCAAAAAAATCAGATTCGCGAAACTTTCATTTTCCCGCGAATTTCCAACCTTTATATATAGCAAAGAAAGGAAGAAAAACTCAAATTCTCCTCCATTTTCTCTCTTCAAACCCGCGGCCAAGAACAAGGAAGAAGGAAGAAGAGTTTTTGTTCAAACCTTGCTTGATCGTCGATCAATCAGTTGCTGCTTCAAGGCTTCGAGGTATAGTCGCTAATCCTTACCTCTGATCGCTTTTTCCATAGCTTTTCTGTAGAGTTTTCTGAGTGGATAGTTTATGGGTTTTTGAAAAACTATCCTGAATCTTTCATTTCTGATTCTAAACCTCTTCTATATGTGCCCAAGATCACTTCTGCCGGATTAGATTTTCCGTTATGTCGCCGGAATTCCGCCGGAATCAATTTTAGCCTTAAATACCCATTTTTGGAGTTTTTGAGGTAAAGCTTCAACCTTTAGGCTGAAAAACTATCGCCTTAGCTTAGTGTTAGTAGGATTAGTTGTCATAAACGTCGTTAGTAACGTCCCTGCAAAATTTGGTTTTTGGGATTTCAGTTTTGAAATTTCTAAGTTAAAAATCATGACCAAAATACCCCTGCGACAGTTTTCGATCCGATAATTTTTCCGAGTTCAGAATACCCTTAGTTACGGCTAATGATAGCATAGGAACCAAGTTTGATCGAACAAAAATCGAGCCCCACAATTACCTAAAGTGGCCGAGCCCTATTAAGGGGGAGGAGGAAAATTTCCTTTTCCGAAAACTTGTCTTTCGCGCTAGATTATCGTACCTTAGAGTATAGATTACTTCGTGTAACCTTAGTAAGTATCGATAGCTTAGTTCTCGATAGATTCTGATAGTATTTCTGTGACTTTGCTTTAAAGGAACTTTTGAGGAATTTCCTGAGGAGCAACGCTTTGCTTGTGAGGAAGAGTTAGAAGATAATCCTGGAGAATCTGCAGGTGAGGGCTTCTCACTGAATCTCTAGTTAACGCTTAGGGTCGATGTTTCGACATTGTTTACTGTTTATGCACTGGAATTGTGTGTGATTGGAAAATGTTTTCTGAGGCTTCGGCTGACAATGTAGATGATTCATCTACTGAATGTTTTTGAGATTGTCTTACATGCTATGTGCTATGTGGGTAATCTAGGATGTGTGGTGCATGCTTTATATGCTAAGTGCTAAGTGTTTATGATGCGATTTATTGATATATGACATGTTGTTGATTGTGATGATTTAAATATGCTCTGTACTGGAATCTGAGATTCTGAATGGTGAGAATAGCGGGCAGGTCATGCCGATTTTATTTTGAGAGTTTTGAGAAAGTTTGATAGGACGAACGAGGTTCGGGCCTTAATTTTGTTTAGTGGATCGAGACCTCCTCTGGAAGCGACTTGGGATTGGGAGATCCTGAAAATGTATAAGACTTGCGATAAGACAAAATGGAATCTATTTTATAAAGAAAATTCATAAGACCTTAAATAACCTCAAAATCTTTAAGTAATGATAACAACCTCGAAGGAAGGCATTGGAAGTCAAATCATGGTTTTGGAAAAGCGAGGAGTGTCGTCGGATCCAAGTGTTGAGGAGTTTGGTAAGTTCTGAGTATGTTGGTACTTCTTCGCTCGTTGAGCAATTTGTTAGCCATCCAAGGGATGAGCCGAGAAGCTTCACTGAGGCGTGAGACCTTGTGAATGCGGGATACTCCACTGAGGCGTGAGACCTTGTGGAAAGCATGGAACTCCACTGAGGCGTGAGACCTTGTGAGAGCATGAAACTTCACTGAAGCGTGAGACTTCGTGCAAGTGTGTAAATTCACTGAGGCGTGAGACCTTGTGAAAGCATAAAACTTCACTGAAGCGTGAGACTTTGTGAATGTGTGAGACTCCACTGAAGCGTGAGACTTCGTGTGAGCATTGATGACTCGAAGAGTTATCGTGAGTGTTTGCACTCATTTTATGATTATTGTACTTTGTCGCAGAATCGACTTTTACCTTAGGGTAAGCTTTTAGAAACTTTAATTTACCTAGAACACGTGGCGACGTGTCGAGTGAGGTCGGAGACGTTGTTTGGCAAATCACATTGCACTCATGCATACATAGGAGGTTAATACACGGCGTGATACCGGACCTCGGTGGATTGGAGGTTAATACACGGCGTGATACCGGACCTCGGTGGATTCCAAAATGGTCATAAGACCCGGATTTCCGCGTAAGAGCGCTATTAGGCGACTCTTAGTAGCAGACCGAAATGGCAGGCCTTCGGGTATTATGCTGATCTGACTACATGATGATGTTGGAGTAAGAGGCATCACGGGCCGAAATGGCACCACCGTGACTGGTGAAGGGCTGATCCGATGATGTCCATCCGTTCCGGATTGCATATTGGTTGACTGGGTTAACCTGCATATCATTTCATGCAACATGCATACTGACATAGTTAATAAGTGTGTTTGATACTTGTTAGTTCTACTTGATGCATGTTAACTGTGATTTACAGTCGTTATATTCTTTGTGGAAATATGCAACCCTAGGATGTTATCCCTAGCTATAAGCCTAAGTGGCTATTCTCTTATCTATATCTATTGGTGCTATTATTTATGTAATTCTTTGGAGTTGACCCTCGCGTCTTCTGTGTGTGCTTTGGCGAACAAACGCCCTTTGTCAGATGTCTTTGGCGGGCTGATTCATGATGGTTCACCCTTCGGGGGGAACTAGAGTTGAGATGCTGGAACAGGAGCGCATCGCGGTAGCGAGAGGAGGACGGATGGTGTACTTAGACTAGATCGTTCTGAATTCAGGTTCGGGCGACGATCATGCTAGCATGTAGGTTTTAGTGCTGGTGTGAACTCCTCGAGATGGGATTAGTGTAGGAGTAGAGTCTTAGCTCTGAACGTCATTTGTTTTCCTTGGGGATAGGGTAGTTTCCCACCTATAGCTTTTTGTGTGGTTTCGTTACGGGAATCACAGAGAGTTGGTTGGACTTAGGAAGTCTTGTTTCAGGCCGATGGGCCAGCTTATTCTCATTTTGAGGGATAGTGTTGCGGACACTTAACCTTTTCTTTTGGTTTGTACTTTTGCCTACGGGCGCTACTCTTCTATTACCCGTCACTGGAGGTTCACTCGTGACGAGGTTGCTACTTACAGCGGGAGCTGTTTATATATTGTATATTAGTTTTATTACTTTTCGCACTTGGGTTTTATTTATTTCAGTCTTGTCTTAGTTATAATCGAAAAAAAAAATATATTCACGTTTTTCCGCATTAAGTTTACTTTTGGTTACTAAAGTGACGCCACCGAAATCGGGGTGTTACAAATTACAAGCTTGGAAGCCCTCTCTCACTCTCCTAGATGAATCTCTACCTCTGAATTTTACAAAGTATCCAAAGATATCCAAGGTTACAAAAGAAAATGACTAAAATCCTATTTATAGGCAAAATTCACGAGTTTGGGCTGTTCCGGGCGCTCATGCGCCAATTCAGAGCGCCTGAGCGCCAATTCCATGCTGAAAATATGGCCCCTGGAGGTAATTGGCGCCTAGGCGCCAATTAAGCACGCCTAGGCGCCAATTCCAGAACCCTGGAAAAAGCAATTGGCGCCTAGGCGCCAATGGAGCACGCCTAGGCGCTCTGACTCGCTGGAAAACCTTTTGATCTTCATTTTTACTCCTCTTTACTCCTCTTTAAGCCTCCCTTCAATTCTCCAAACCTCTAGACACTCCATCTTCAGCTGTTACGACCTGAGAACTTGATGACAAAGCTAGGAAAATATCTAGAAATTCAGAGGTTAGTTTTGCACAAAGGCTCCAAAACAAGTAGAAATTTCCTATGACTCTTAAACTCTAATAGAATGCAACTAAAGCCCTTATAAAACTACAAAATTACTAAACTAATGCAAATGCACAAATAAAAGTAAAAATGCATGAGAATGCATGAAGCACTACATGAGACACAAGAAAAAGACTCAAAACCTACAAGGAAATGACCCTAAAAACACTACTAAATCCGGGTCATCAAGCTTACTCTTGGACTTCAGAATCTTCACTACTCAGCTTCTGGACCTTCAGAGCTTCTTGACCTTCAGAGCTTCTGATCCTTCAGAGCTTCTAGTGAACTGAATCCATATCAGAGCTTTACTATCTTAAGATCTTCTGAAGCTTAATCTACTGTTCAGATTGAACATAGTAAGTGCGAAAGCGTTGCGGAGGTTACTCTTTGAGCATAGTGCTTCTGAATTATGTGAAATAAGACCAGAGTCATAGCCTGTCATTAGAACACTCAGAAAACAACGTTAGAGTACCATAATTGCTCATACACAATAGTTAACATGTAATCATCAAAACATAGAATTGTACTACTAGATCAAAACTTGATCTTACACCTCAAACATCTCCTCCAACTGAAATCCCACATCCAGATGCCATCCACCGAACTACCTAATTCTTTAATGTTGTTATATTTCTATACAAATAGTGAAAAAATCCTTGGATATAGATCACAAAGTTTGCGGTTATTGTACCACTTATCAGTAAAAAACAGTGTCACATTTCCTTCCCCAACCTTCTTTTTAACATTCCTTTCAAACCATTCCACGTTGCCCTCCAGAAAACAAGACTTCTTTAAATCTTCCCACTAAGTTGACTCCTTTGATATGCTATGTCTACTGTACTTTACCCACAAAACCTTCCACCATAAGCTACCGTTCTCCTTCAAAAATCTTTACCTCCACTTACCTAGGAGAGCTAAGTTAAATTCCCCCTAATCTTTAATCCCCAATTAACCTTCGTCCTTAGGCCAACAGATCTTCTCCCAACTAACCCACGCAATCTTAACACTCCCCTCCAAGCCTCCTATAAGAAGCTCTTCATAATCCGATGACAATTTTTGATAACCCCCAACGGGGTCTTAAAGAAGGATAGAAAGTGAAGTGGAATGGAATGGAAGATAAGATACTTTTGATGAGGAAAACTCTTCCCCCGAAGGAAAGTGATTTATTATTCTAAGCCGAAAATACATTTTTCACTCTGCTGAAGACCGGTTCCCAGAATGAAACTTGACGAGGATTACCTCCCACCGGCAAGCCAAGGAATTTGAATGACACAGTTGTACAGTTCAAGATAAAGTCAATACTTCTAAGAGTCTGATCATCCACAACCAACCCAATCAAGCTACTTTTGAAAAAAATCACTTAAGTCCATATACCAGTTCACAACATCTTAGGATGCATTTCAGAGTTAGCACATTTTGAAGGGAAACCTCACCAATGAAAAGAGTGTCATCTGAAAATTGAACAATAGAGATTGCAATATCCTCCTCCAAAAAGAGTGTCATATGAAAATTGAACCATAGACTGGACTAGTTCCTTGGCTTGAGACAAAGACATATTGTTGTTGACTAGGTCCCAATCAGAGTCGCCTAGAATAGTATCTGATACAGAGCTAATATCAAGGTTGGAGTTGACAAACTTTTTTGTTTTCAAGGGTCACGTTTTCATCCTTCTGAGCCCCAAACATTTCAGAATTTCCTTTTGTGTGTCTGTGCACCCTTTCTCTGCAATCCCACCCTATGGCCATCTACTACTCGAAAAAGGAAAACCGAGCCAGTAGCGTCACCTACCACCGAGTTGTTTGCACCGATTCCCTCCACCCTGTCGTCGGCCACCTTCTCTAACTCCTGAAGTTGATCAGAGTAGCACAAGAAAGAGGGTTTGAATTGTGCCATCCAAACAATTGGATTTCCAAAAGGTTGAAAGATTCATCATCTTTGTTGAAATCTTTGGTGCAGCGGAAATGGATGGCAGGGAAGTAGACGATGCACACAAGAAATTTTATCCTGGTTCACTCCCAAAACGATAGGGCTACATCCAGTCCTTGGCATCGCCAAGATTTCACTATCAAGTATCAAGGACACACAAGTCTTAGTCTTCTCAAGGCTTCTGACCAAATCTGGTCCCTTAAGGAATTACAACCAAGTTTGAAAACAGTTTGGGTTTACAGTGTGGTGCTTCTAAACAAGCAAGTGTAAACAGATTTAGAACAATGAATAAATAGATTGCTAAGGAATTCGCTTAAGTGTATTGCAATGTTGGGTCTTAGCTATTTCTTCCATTCTTCACCCTTTATACACTCCAAGCCTTACGTGATGTTTCCGTTGAAACTGTTGTGGCTTATCCTCGGTAGGTAGGCAGTCAGAATAGTATATTGTGCTTGTACTTTTGAAAGTGACCCATGTTTTTTTCTTTTGACTTATGATCTTCAGAGGCGCTTCTCATTGGAACTAGTGAAACTTCTGATCAGAGTCACGAGGTAGCTTAGATCTTCAGAACTTCAAGTCTTCAACATCTGGATCGTTCACTCAGAACTTCTTGTCTTCAGAGTAGAAGCACTTGGTCTTCAGAACCAGCGTTCTTTGGGTCTTCAAAATCTTCAAGTCTTCTGAGTCTTTGACCGTTCACTCGGAACTTCTGGTCTTCAGAGTCCTTAGCACTTGATCTTCAGAACCCGTTATCAGAGCTTCGTCTTCAGAAATTCTGAAGGAATATTCTACCGTTCATTAGAACGTAGTTAGTGCAGAAGCGGATTATTGATCAATGTTTGGTCTTTGACTTCTAATGTATTCATCTTTGAATCAGAATCAGAACCTGTTTGTCAAACACTTAAAAGACAAATTAGAGTACCAAAATTGTACATCCACAAATATATACTTGTTATCATCAACACCTATAGATGTACAACAGAACCAAATCTTGGTCTTACAGAGTATTCTTTGGACCCTACCTCTCCAGGAAAAACAAGTATTCTTTGAACGCTCCCTCTTCAGGCAAAATGAGTATTCATAGGACTTCTCCTTACTAAGTATTATCATGACTCCTCCTTTACAACAAGTTTTATACAAGACTTCTCCCAAAACAATCTTTCTCAAGATTGTCTTCTTCTACATAGATATCTTCTTCTAAGAGTGATTGTAGATCAATTAAGCCTAGGAACTACAAAGTATTGTTTATCAGATTTGACTCTTGTGCATATACTTTATGTTCTTTTACATAATAGAGGTAGAGAGGATTTGACTCTTAACAAGAACTACTCTTCATGTAGAAGCAGACGATGGTTGATATGAAGTGTGAGTCGTAAGCTTCTAGGCGTAATGCTTGTGAGCATACTCACAGGTGAGCGCGTATCACCAACATTTAAAGTCTTCAGTTCTTTCCATTATACTCCTGAATCTTTTGTTTGATTGATTATAGCCGTTTGAGCTTGTTCTTCATGAAAATTCTAGCCGTTGGATCAAATGGTACAAACTATACTTGCGTTAGAGCGTGATACTGTTTGATTGAGACTTTTTGCCGTAAAGTTGTAATTTGTCATCTAGCAGGTAGTATAGGTTTGAACTTCTATCCGTTGGTGTATGAATATGACAATTTGATAGTGACACCACTATTCTTTTATCTTCATCGTAACATTGTGTTAGATCTCGAGATTTCATCTTTGAAACTTCTACACAAAGCTTTCTTGGCTTTTTCTAAAACGGGAAGTGTGGTTTGACTTTGTAGCTTTCTTTGAATGTGAACGTTCTTCTTCAGATGATCTTCTACTTCTATCGTCTTCAATCTGCTTCAGACGATCTTTCCTTCATCGTTCTTCAATTCTTCAGATGATGATTCATGCTTCAGTCATTCTGCTTTCTTTCAAATGATTTAACTATGAAGCTTATTCTTTTTTCTGTTCTTCTGAAGCTGCAGACTTCGTTTCATGATGGACGTTGTTCCTTTTAGAAGCTCTACTTCCATCGTTCATGTAGGCTCTAGACGATGCTTCTTGCTTTAGCCATTCTTCTCTCAGAAGATTTGTCTTCTTAGCACATGCTTCATTTCTTTCTTTAGTTGGTCATTCAGAATGTGTTTGATAGCGTTTGACCAAATCTTCTTCTTCTTCATAAATGGATTGTCTTGTGTTGCCTAAATCAGATAAATATAATGCTTGTAGGCATAGACAATAAGCTTTGCTTCAGTTATTCATTTCTTGGTAGAGAGAGAAAGAGGAAACTTTTGATGTTGACATCTGGCATTTGTTTCCTTGGTCAACATTCCTAAAAGGGCATTACGTGATTTCTCAGCACTTGACTTTCCCTTCAAGAATGTAAGAGATATTTCCATTTGAATATGACGCTTTCTTTTCTGAACATTGCTTCCCATGATCAGCCTTGAGATAGAAGTTTGAACGTAGACATAGAGCGCAGTGTTCTCAGACGATCAGATAGCTTCACTTGATCTTGCATGAGTAGTCTTGAAGATTTATCTTCTTCTTCGTGTATATGCTTGTAGCTTTGGCTTCTCCTTATGAAGATGATCTTGATGATTTGACTCTTCTTGTATCTTGATCTTCTTTAGCTTAAGTGAACTAATGGATTTGACGTTTCTTTGCTAGTGTATGTGCCTTAAAGCTCTGATCACCCTTGGCTAATCCATGATGTGCGTTGAAGCTTTGATCATTCTTCTTCTTCTTCTTCTTCTTCTTCTTCTTCTTCTTCTTCTTCTTCTTCTTCTGGTCAGACCATTCAGTAGATATGATGTTCCTTTGCTTGTATAGTCTTCCTTGATGCTTTAACTCTTCCTTTGATCTTCTTGTATAGACGATGAGGCATGCTTGACTTCTTTCGCTTGTCTCGTCTTCCTCTGGTGCTCTTTGTCCTTTCTCTTCTTTTCTTGAGCGTCTCTTTATATAGCCTTATACTTTGAGTAAGAGAAGACAAGGAAAGAAGGCATAAGTATGATTTCCTGAAATACAATTCACATGTTATATTTAATCACATCACTTATACTCTTGAAAATTTTTATCATTCAAAACATGATAGACGATATAGCTAGTGTTTGAACTTAACAACTCATCCCACCCGACGCCGGCCTCCCCTGCATCACTAGATGCATCTTCGAACTCCTTAGAAGATCAAAATGATTCGCTATCTTCTCCCTTCGACGATTGTCATCCATTGCATCTCTCACAGCCCTGAGAAGCAAGTTCTCTGCCATCCTCACCCAGTAAAATCTTTTGTTTAGTCTGAATTTTCTGTAGAGGGAAATAGGTTTATGCGATGATGTTCTAACACATAATCGAGCAAAATCTAGTATGGCAGAGATTGTGAAATTGTCATCGACAGACACCAAACCACCATAGCATTTGGATAAGAAAGCAAAGCAGGTCTTTGTCCAGAGGTGAAGGGGAACACCTTCACACCGGATCCAGGCTAGTCTACGTCGAGGAACAAGATCAGGGTTATAAGGGGTTACAGACTCAAAGTGCTCCTTAACCCAGTCATCTTCCTCCTTTAGCCACTACTTCAGATAATAGCCCATGAATCTGTTAAAAGCACCAGATTGTCACCCAAATATATCGCTTGGGTTGGGTGCGTTCCTACCAGAGAAAAGTATTGTAGCAGATCCTGTAGGTTCTCAACAATTCTCAATTTCCCCACAAAGCTTCTACTGAGCCATTTTTCCTGTATCACCCCAATCTCAACTTCAGGTATCTTTGTGTCAAAAAGTAGGTGCTCCAGGAGTAGCCCCAGCTCTATTTCCTCCATGAGTAAGAGCATTAGCATACGACATAAACCCATCTCGACACTCCATGCTAGTCCTAAGGGTAGGTACTCCAGGATCTTTGGGTGTTAAAATCCTTCCCATACTAACAAGTTCAGCCTTAGCAAACCTCGTAATGTTCACGTGTAGCCTCTTGCCACCGATAAGAATCTGGTCCAACTCGCTTGTGAGCAATGGTGGGTTAGGGATGTTGAGGAATCTGACAAACCCAATTCTTCTTCCCGATCTATCTCTCTTGTATGGGATGAAGACTTCCCAAATCCTCCCCCATCTCTGAAAGGATTTCCAGAGCTCTATCTCTCCAACATTGTCGGAGAAGTTTGAGACAAAGAAGGATGTAATATTGCCCCCTCCTTCACCACGAAACTGTCTCCTAGTGCTTCGATCCTCTCCTCCAAAGGCCCCTCCTAACCTTCTTACTTTCCATTCACTCCTTCTTTGGTTTCTCTCCTTCCACTCTTTTTCTCTCCACTCACTCTCTCTCATCGTTAAGGTATCCACAAGATGTACAAGTTGCAGGTACCTCAGGTACGTAGTTTATTAAAAAATCTTTAAACTATTGAATAAACTCTCTTATCAAACACTTTTAAAGAGCTTCCAAGCTAGTTAAATAAGCTTTAAGTTAATCAAATAAGCTTTAAGTTTGCT
Organism: Lotus japonicus; assembly: GCF_012489685.1. Taxonomy (NCBI): domain Eukaryota; kingdom Viridiplantae; phylum Streptophyta; class Magnoliopsida; order Fabales; family Fabaceae; genus Lotus; species Lotus japonicus. The sequence goes on from NC_080043.1 coordinate 58,727,456, forward strand.
GAAATATTATGCCAAATATAACCTCAGACATCACTTTTAAAAATACTCATTCGTGATAATATTATTTTAAAACTTATTTTCCTTTATTTTTATAATAAAGCTTAGTATAACTTTGCACATGCAAGACATATTGCATGAAGATTAGGCCAACACACATGATACAATAATGTTTTGTTCACAAATAAAATTCACTATCACCTTCACCTTATGGGGTAAAGAAGAAATGAGAGATATAATAGATGATACAATAAGAATATATATATATAAAAGAGAGAAATATAAAAAAAAAAAATATGTGAAAATAAGATGAAAGAGAAATATAAGTACTGTGTGAGCTAAATCAAGCAAAATTAACCATCCAGCTAAGAAAGCCATTCCACTAATTAAGTACACAGAATATATGAGCTTGATTAGTAGTTGACAACATTCCAAAGAAAACTAGTCACTTCCTTTTTTCGCCCACTTAATTCACTTGTCATAATAGCAGAATTAAAAATAAAAAAAGAAAACTAATGAAAAGAACAAGAAAATTGTATGGCAAAATGGTTAGTGCCATACTAGTTAGCTTAGTGTCCCTCCCCTCCACCTCTTCTTAGACTCAATCATAAATCATTCCACATTGTAAATACACCACCACCATTTGAACCCTGTATGGTGTCTGCCGCCGCCGACCAGCCGCCATAACCCGCAGCAGGCATGTCATAATCAACCTTAACAAGCGCATGCTCCTCCCCTGATCCCACAACATTACTCGAACCCATTCCAATTCCAAGCCCATTATTACTACCGAATCCCATAAAACCATAACCTCCGCCATCACCACCGCCACCATTCTCCATCACAGACGAAGAAGAAGAGGAAGAACCCATGTTCATCAACCCCTGAAGCAAACCCGGGTGGTTCTGAAGGTAACTATTATAAAACAGACCACTTTGCTGGTTCAACTGAAGCTGCGTTTGGATGTAACCCTGTTGATGAAATGATGCCGCCGCATCTTGATGACCGTACTGAGTCCCCATGTCCTGGTTTTGCAGCGTGAGAAAAGGTTGTGGCGGTTGTTGTTGATCGAACTGCATTAGAGGGTAACATCCACCTTGTTGTTGTTGAAGCCTAGCGCTTGAGACGACACTTGAGCTTCCGTACTGAAAGCTTGACCCTAGTGCCATCATCTCTTCTCTTTTTCTAGAAGATTCTAGAGCTTGTGCTTCTTTTAATCTTTTTGCAGCACCTCCTCCTATTGGGAGAGTGTTGCTTTCAAGGATGGCTTTCACATCGTAGCGGCTCATGTCGAAGTTTGTCACTGCGTTTAGGCCTCGGAACTTTATCGCTGCGATGTCGTATGCTTCTGCAGCCTCTTCCTCAGTGCCTATAAAAAGATCAATTCGTGATGTATAGTTATTAATTTCTTAGTGAAGTTGTTGTAGGTTTGAATTCTAATAATACGTGTGCTAATTTGTTACGCATGGAGCATGAATAATATAATGGATGAATGTTTAGCTTACTGAAAGTTCCCAAATAAAGATCTTTGTTTCCTGCTACTCTTCCAATCCTCGCTTGCCATCTTCCATGCTGGTGGTGCCTAAAATCAAGAAGTTCCAAAAATGAAAATAATTCATCGACATCTATCGACATAGAACACTCATCAAGATAATATAGTAATAAATATGATATATGATTCATAGACGATGTCTATCTGCTTATTAGGAGTCCTAGCTATTTGGTACCGTGTGACTCCGCGATACATTGATGCACCCCGTGAGAATCCACTGCTCTTCCTGCATTTTATTAAGAGATCAATGGGATTGAACTATATATATTTTAGAAACATAAATTTTCATGACATGCCATATTTGTTAATTAATCTAGTTACCTTCTTATGGCGGCCACAAATTCTTGTCTTGTCATGTGCTTCATTTCTTCCAATTCCTTTTCATAGTTACTGATCTGAAACACAACATGTATATAATAGGATTCTGCCTGAATCTTGCGATGTTGGCCAAAAAGTAATGCATGAACTTACGGGAAAGTTGGTAGTGGTAGATGTCCCCCAATACTTCAATGCTGCTAAATCATAAGCCCTCGCTGCTTTCTCTTCTTTGTCATACCCACCTAGCATCATAAAAAATGAAAAATGAACATATATTATCCATTAATAATTTCCCTATAAAAATAATAATAAATAAAGAGGGACTGTAAAATAATTCAAAGGGGAGGAGACACTCACCCAAATAGACTGGCCGAAATATGAGACATAAGACAAAAGAAGAGGAAAATATGTGTTAGCCAATTTTTTGTTGCTGAAAATAATGGAATATTCTCCAGGTGGGAAAAAAGAAGAAGACAGAAAACAATGAACAAACCCTAATATGTAGCTGTGACATTGAAATGTTTTATTACCTTGGCGACCTTTTCTTGATTGTCCTTCCCTTCTACAACTATTATCCCAAAGATGAGCTTCATACCTTCCAGTCCATCTATGTCTATAGAGATTTTTCACAAATATATATCAAGCACTTATTTCAGCACTCGAATGAAATTAGAACAAGACAATAATGGAATCAAGCAAACATTATAGTGCATGCTTCTACAACTGATTCTGAAGTCACAAAATTTCAAGGAGAAACTTTTGTGAGTTAATTATGAGTTCTAGAATTGATTCTAATGAAAAAGAAGCTGACTATTGGAACGACGGAACGAGATCTTACCTTGTTACACCGCGATATATTGATGTTCTCTGGCCAAAGGTTTCTAAGGTTCTTCTAGGTGCAGCAGCAGTAGCTTCAACAGTTGTGTTTGTGCTAGTGTCACCGCTTGTCTCGCATGTTGAATCCTTTCCACTTCCCATGGACAATGTCAATGACTGCAGGTTGTTGTTAGCACTTTCTTGATACTCATAACTGCCAGAATTAGTGGCGGCTACCACTGAGTTTTGTTGCATCGCCGGCATGAGACTACTGTTGTTGCTGAAGAAGTAATCCGAGTCACTGGACTGAATTTCATTAAAGGCTGCAAGATCTGACTGATTCTCAGACTTGCTCACACCCAGAAAATCTGCAACCTTTGGAACTTCGTTGTCACTGTGTGTGTGAATCAGGTTCCAATCTGTTGATTTAAATAAACAACCAACACAAGTTAGAGAGAAGATATGTATGTTAATACCAGGAAAGTTCTCCCACAAAGTATTTAATACAGCTGTGTTCACAGAGACTCGAACACGAGACATCTGCTTAAGCTAGAACAAACTTAGCTAGACAAAATACTAGAGGTTATACCATGATTTTGGAAAGGGCTTTCCATGTTCTCGTTCACCAAAGTCCCAAGAGAAAACTGATGAGACTCATGAGTTGCTTGGAGATGAGGTGGCATGGAAGAATGTGTTGGAGAAAGGGGGAATGAAAGCCAGTTGTTTGAGTTCATTGAGCCCATGTTCTTTTGCTTTTCTGTTCAACAAAATTAAGCAACACCTGCATCTAAATCATTGAATGAGAATAGACACACAAGTATGAAGTAAGAAACTTTAATTTCTTTTGGGGAGGGGGTTGTGGAAATGGAAGAGCAAGAGAGAAGAGAACAGTTAATAGTTATAGGTTTACCAAGCGGGTATGTTAGAGTTTAATTAACTCTTGGTATCTCTCTCCCAACTCAACTTTCTAGCTTAAGATAAAGGGGGATAGGGAAGAAGAGAGGGGCTGAAAAAGAAAAGACTTTGAGGTAGGCACAAAATTATTTAAGTGTACCCTTGCTTCCTTTTTTCCCCTTGAATAAAAGTGAGTCATGTCTATCTCAAACAAGATCCTCTAATGTGAAAATTTCATATGATATTATCAAATTAAAATTATGTGTCTATCACATATTTAAGTTATTTGTACTTAAAACAATCTCACACTTACACAATCAAAAAATTTGCATTGTTTATTCAAGTTTAATTGACTCATATATTTTATTAAGATTATTCGGTAAAAATTATCTTAAGATATGAGTGTGCGTCCGATCCTTAACGACTCAAATTCTATAACTGTATGAAATTAGAATTTCTTTTGAGGTAGGGTAAAGAATTCAAATTCGTTAATCATTCTTTTTATAAATATATAAAATTGATGGAACATTATAAATATAGATATAACATTTCCTGTTGTATTTGTCTCACACCCTGTGTGAAGGTTGTTTTTGGTAGACTTTCCATCGGTTTCCAACACAAGAAGAAAGCAAAGTTATAACCTGCCTACAATGATTTTAATATTATCTACATAAGATATTATGGAAGACACGAGTGTGTGTTACACTACTACTACTAGTAATAAACTACGACTTCAACTCTCAGTCTTTGTTGGTGCAGAGACAAAACCCACCATTCAAATTGGAATTAAAATCCAAAACCTTCTCCTTCTCTCTCTACCCACTTGCTTGGCTTATTGGAACTCTCGTCCTCGTTCTGTGATATTAATGACAACCGAAAGCCCAGCATTCCCACACTCAACAAATCATCTCCAATACTCTCTAAATCCACCACTCTACGTAACCAATAATAAAGATCTCAAAGCAGGGGAAAAAATAAATTGTGAATGAATTAGAAGATACATAGTCTGATACTACTAGCTAGGTTGAGAAGATATATGAATGTAGTATATGTATCTACATTAATTTGGTTAAGGGAACCCAATTTGTGGATCCCCGAGTCCTGCATGTGTTAAAGATGCATGTGTACGGACATGCAATATTATATGAGAAAAATCCGACAAATTAAATATTAAAAGTATAGTACTAAAAAGAAAGAGTGAGAAATACTCTTGTTCAAAATTGTAGCACCAAACTGTGTTCCATCTTAAGTATTGATTTAATTTAATTAACGTGATTTAATGGGGTTGTCTAAATGACCCATGATAAAGTTTGGGTTAAATAACCCATCATCCAATCACATTGAAGATGGATGATGGGTTATTTAACCCAAACTTTATCATGGGTCATTTAGACAACCCCTGATTCAATTAAGAAATTATAATTTGAAGGATTTGGTTTGTTCCCCCAAGTAGAAATCGGTTGACTACCTACTCGGTTTCTGAACCGGTCAAAAGGCCAGTACTCCTACCTTGAATTAACTAACTAGTTTTTTTTTTTAATTATTAGTTGTCAGGTTCATGTCCCACACTCAAGTTAATTAGAATTAGAAACTTGTATTCTGCTTTGGTTGAGGTTAATTCATATCTAGGATACACAAATTGAAAGATCTTGTTATAACCATCATCTACGCGCAGTGACTTAATTCGCACGATCTAACACCTGATCGATGCAGTTTCATCTATATGTCCTGATGAAATGATTACACAACATGGCACAAAACTCATATTTTATGGAATGTCGACTGAGTTTGGTGTTTAATAAGCTAGTTGTTGTTCAATGTGGAATGTTCAACTAGTTGATGGACAAAGTTTCAAAGTAGGCTTGTTGATCCCGTAATATACCACAATTGCATGCAGTACAAATATAGGTGTAAATCCGTTTGATTTATGGGGTTAGAAAGTTTGAAAATGAGAAAATAACACATCACAAAGCACTTGATATGTTAACAAAAAGTGTATCAGGTTGTGCTGATACTGAAAATATATTATTGTTCCACTATAACTTCCACATAAATATAGGGGAAGCTAAACATCAATAAAATTAATAAATATTTATCAATTCATATATATACCTGAATAATAGACTAAATTAAATTTATATACATTAAGACATTTTGTTACTATAGTCTATAGAGAGGAAAAAGTAGACATCGAATTATGAGACTCCCATGCTATCAGGATGAATAAATAGATCACATTTATATCATGCATGAACATCCTTAAATTATAAAACATTTCCCTGAGACGACAAAGTGAAATTTGAATAATTATACTTATTTTGTCAGCTTAACATATGCAATTTTCTAAAGATATTCACTTTTACCAGTTAGTCTGTAAAGAAGCCAGAGAATCACAATCAGAAAAGAAAACTGACCAGTCCAGATTATTTATTTATTAAGGCATCACACGCGTTGGAGCCAAACCTGCCAAATTTGTGACTCATCATTAGTTACACGGTTTAAGCACCTGATTATGATCCCTCATGCATGTGGAAACTCTTACATTGTTAAAAATTTGTGTTTATACCATATTTTACTTACTTGATATTTGATATTGTCGTGTACTCGTGTGAGGTATCTCACAACTGATAATTATAATGATAATTATAAGACTAAAACCTTAGAAATATGAATCTAGTAATTAAAAAAAGTTTTTCATTTTCAAATATTTAAAAATCAAAACTCTAAACAACTTACTTTAAGGGATGATGTACTGAACAATAACGTCAAGACATAAACCAACCAACGCATAGTAAATATAATAGTGGTGTCAGCAAATTAAAATAGAAAGTGAGGGGCAACTGGCATTAGTAGCAAAGAGTAAACAATTCCAAATACCTGCCATTTGTTGATGGTGCACGTTCCCCGCCAAATTCTTGTTCATAAACAAAAGTCCAATTTGACTGAAATGCACCGCAATAAGGGAGCAAAACCCCACGTCTCTCGCTTCACCTTTCCACTTTTCTACTAAACACATGCAGTGAATGGTTAAAACCCTATTTCCCTTTAAATTAAACTCTCTTGTCTGCATATACACCTCAACTTATCTTTCAGCCTTCTATATCAACAGAAGAAAAGAAAAAATGCACAGGAGGATAGTATGTTTTTTATAGGCCAAATTGAATTAATAAGAAGCACAGGAGAATAATAGCTAGGTAGGGGAAAAATGGAGAAAATAAATGGAAGTAAAATGTTTATAAAAGAATGAATAAGAAAAGAGGAAGAAGAATCTTCTTTGTTGTGCTTTATTGGAAAAAGTGGGAGATTTAATTAGGAAGAGAGTAAATAGTAGTACTACTATGAACAGAATGGATTGGTGGTGATTGGTCACCGGCCATCAACAGTCAACAGTCATCGAATCAGGTGGTCACGACATTTGAGGTTTCTACAGTCAGAAGGAATGTGATTGACACGTGTCTGTTGCGTCGGGTTCAAAGTTGCAACCAGACATGGCCAATTATCCAGTTTGCATGCCTGCGCTAAAAAACACGAATGCGATAAAGGAACTTTGACTACGGTGTCACCATCCTATAGAATGTTGCCTCACAAAATTACTATAATACCCTTAATTAGTCTGTGTTTGGATTAACTTCTATTAATTCATAATCAATTCTCACATCAAGATGATCTAGACAATTTTCTTTTTAAAATTGATTTTAAGTCAAGAGTTCATATATGCACATAGAATTAATTGCGGAACAGGAGAAAAAAAATATTCTATGAATAACTTTTTTTATAGTTTAATTAAGGGATAATTAATATGAAAACGAATTAATTTGAATTTGAGATAAACTTATGATGAATGTGATGAAAAGTTCATGAAGTCTGACAATTATTTCTGTTTATCTTTGATTTATTCACATTTTACTTGTCAGAAGACTTACATCTGGTAGAGATATGACATAAATAGTTTTTATAAAGGGTAGAGCAACCCTTAACTCTTAATCTAGCTTTTAGATTGAGTTAAGTCTCATAGATTCTTATATAGTATTAGAGTCTATTCTAGATCTGTTAAGTTAAAAACACTTGTATATAAGACAGCTGCAGTTATCCGGTCTTGCATATCTCACGTTTCAGATGCTTAGTACTAAACGTGAGAGAGAGTGTGTAAAAGTCTCATGTTAGCTGACTAGATATATGACATAAATTCTCTTTGTAAAGAGCAGAACAACCTTCAACTCATAACTAAATTTTGGGTTAAATTAGGTCTTCTAAATTCTAATATCATTATCATTCTATCTACTATTTTATTTTCACTCATTTCTTCTATGCATCTCTCATCATTTATCATATTTCTCTTTTTCTTCATATCTCTCATTTGGTGTGACTGCAATATGGGTGTGAATGTATATTTCAATTAAAAAATAGATTTTTAGTTAAAAAAATTGTTCACTTAGAAATTTTGGAGGAGGACGGTTGAGGTAATTGCATTGAGGGAACGAGGGCGTTTAGGGAAAAATAATCTCACGAGGAAAGGTTTGAGAATTTCCAAGAGATTGGAGGAAACGCCGGGAAAGTGCTCGTGTCGCCTCAAGATGAAGCATTCTCTAAAAGGTTGACGTGTTTTGTTAATTTGGTGGGAGCTCCTTCTTTGAACCCTAGCTAACCCTAGTTTAATTAGGCTTAGGTTTGTCGTAACTTTGTGTTGTTCCTCAAGCACGAGTACTGCTGAGGTTTCTATCTGAAAACACAAAACTAAAATTAAGAAACCATAAAATATTTCATTACACAAGGAAGCAGCAACCACCGGCTTCTCGTGGCACCTAATAAATTGCACCTCTTGTATTGTGAACATACATGCATGTGTTCCCTCGTGATCGATGGGATTTGGAAAACATAGAAATTAGAGTTTGATGATTTTCCCAGCTGCAATGTAAGTGTAGTTGATTTAATTTTTTTTACTACTACTACTAGTATATTAATTGCAGTACGCATAACTTAAGTTCCCGCCTAATTTGTGTATTTTATTATTGGTTTAATAAATCAGAAGACCCCTGTAATTGTAAAGGGAATCAAATCCAGGATCTAGAAAATTTTTGCATCAAATTGGGTCCCTAGAATTTTTTTTTAATTCAATTAAGGCCAAAGTGTGCCAGCATTCAATTTTATCCCAATCATCAATTCAACGTGACTTTTATAAAATTTTTTAATTAAAAAAAATAAAAAAATATTTTTAATTCCAACTCAATTATTTAATCATGAAAAAAAATTAAAAACTTAATAAAAACCCTTCTCTAATAATCCTTTAATTCTTCAACAAAGGACTCATATATCATTCATCATCAAAGACCCATATCTCCTTCATCTTCCTCATCATCAAAGACTCAGATCTCCTCTTTCTCTCTTTCTCTTTTTCGTGATGGGGGTTGGGTTTCGGGTTGGGGTGAGGGGGTGAGGTTGCAGGTTGCAGGTTGCGGGGTTGGGGGTGGAGGTGTGAGTGAGGGTGAGGTTGCAGGTGGGTGGGTGTTGGGGTTGAGGGCTGCGGGTGAGGGTGAGATTTGGAGGGTGCGAGTGAGGGTGAGGGTGAGGTTGCAGGTTGGGGTTTGAGGGTGGAGGTGAGGTTGCAAGTGGGTGAGGGTGAGGTTGCAACGGGTTGGGATTTGGGGGAGGGTGAGGTTGCAGGTGGGTGAGGGTGAGGTTGCAGCGGGTTGGTGTTTGGGGGTGAGGGTGAGGTTGCAGGTGGTGGGTGTTGGGGTTGAGGTTGCAGCCTCGCAGGTGGCTGGGTTTAGGGTAGAATGGTGAGATGGTGAGATGAATTTGGGTAGATGAAGATGTGAGTGAGTTTTCACTGGTTTCTCTGCACTGTATTGCCTCTTCCTCTGAGAGAGTGAGTGAGTTTTCACTGCATTTGGCGCTCGCTTCATGCTGTCCTTGTCCAACCCATGTCCTGCAACCCGTGGTTGCCTCGCCCTGATCAACTGCCTAACTTGGCCCTTCAGAGATAAACAGTTACTGGTTTTATGGCCCCCCAGGTTGTGATATTCACACCACTTGGACCTACCCTTGACGTCGTGCCAGGGGTCAATTCCGTACTCGCCATCCTCGCCTGTTTCCGCAACCTTCGCCTCCAGGAGTGACTTTGCCGATTCATCGCCCGTGTTCCCCTTTGGCCTCTTTCGTCGGCGAAAGTTAGTTGCCTGCCGAGAGTGCTTGCGCTCCATGCTATCTTTTCTCGAATAGAGTGGCTTTCCCTTGAATTCCTTAATTAATTGGCCAACTTCCTTAACCTTCAGCACATTACTTGCTTCCTTGTCCTGTATCTGTTTCCTCACTAGCGACACCTTTGCCGCCTTCAACCGTTTCCTCTTACATGCGTCGTCTTCTTCTTCTATGATGTAGTCTCTCGCTCGGGTGCGTACCTCTGTCATCGAGCGCGCTGGTTTCCTACCCAGCTGGCAGCTCAGCTTTCCTGACGACAATCCGCTCTTAAAAGCGCATACGCATGTCCGGGGTTCCGCCTCTTCAAATCTTGCGGACGCGGCGCTGTACCGTTCCATGTACTGCTTCAACGACCTCGCCGGCAGAGAACTATCCCAGGAATTTCGACTCAAAGTCGCGGAACTTCTTTATGGATCCCCGTGGCAGGGCCATAAACCAGGTCATTGCTGCGCCTCGGAATGTGGACGGAAGCATTCTACACTTTACCGCATCAGGAACCGCGCTTATCGTCATCTTCACATTGAAACGTAGCAGATGATCTTGAGGATAGGTTCGTCCGTCGTACGTCTCCAACACGAGGCTTGTCATACCGTCTGGTATGGTCACCTCTCGCACCGCTGCCGAGAATGGTATGACCTCCGCAACAGCCTCAGCCTCCTTCTCCTCCTCATTCCACTGCTTAAGGTGATAGTATTCCAATTGCTCCTGCAAACACTCATTTTGCAGTTGTTGGTCAATTCGCAAGTGTACGAATACCTCCGGGTTTTAAATTATCGAACCACAGGGAATTAGATTGCAAATTCAGTTTAAGATTCAAGTTTAAGGTTGAAAAGCAAGTAAAATTCAGTTTTAATAATTGGTTGTTTCTTGAGTTTGTAAAAAGACAAGTAATCAAGTAATAAAGCGATTGAAAAACAGAGATGAAATTGCCTTGGGTTCTTGTTCAACTAATTCAGTTTTAGCAAACCTTCCTATTCAATTAATCCTGAGTCTCTCCTTGATGTTCTAGCCTAGCTAGTTATCTTTCGATGCCTCGCAAAGAAAACCCTTCCTAATCAAAAGATAGGTTCAATTCCTTGATAACCTAAACAATTGCTAGAAGCACTAATCATACAAATCAGGCCAACAAACCCCAACCCTTCCTCTATTCCTAGTAGCAAGTATAGAAGGAGTAATCTCACAACAAGTCCCAATTCTATAACAAACTATCGTTATGATTATAGAAAAGTAAGAAGCTAGCATGCATTCAAGCTTGAAAGATAAAGCATAGAAGTGAGATTCAAGGGTTTACTCAGAATATCATGAATAGAAAAGGATTGAAAGCTAAAACATTCAAAGTCTTACAAAGAACCCAAAGCAAAAGGCGTTTTTAGCCAAACATGGCTATGAAATCCATGCTAGAAAATAAAGATAAAACCTGGAACATAAGACCTAGGGAGAGCTCCCAAAGCTCTAGAACTCAACTCTCTCTTCTAACTTATGAAAATATCAAAAAATGACAAAAGGCCCCAAGAGAAATGTCTGAAAACCATTTTATAGGCGAAACAGGCGAGTCTGGGCGCTCAGGCGCCAATTCAGCGCGCCTGAGCGCGAATTGCATGCAAAAATTTGCTCTCTGGACCTTAATTGGCGCCTAGGCGCCCATTCCCAGCGCCTAGGCGCTTAAGCTCGCCTGAAAAGGACTTTTTGGCTTCTGAAACTCCTCTTTTCAATCCTCTTTAAGTTCTCCATCAATTCCATGCTTCTTGGCCTTCTTTCTCCTTCAGTTTCTGCTCTCCAAACCTAACCAACAAGTCAAGGAAGATTCTAGAAGCTCCAAGAGCTCATTAGCACAAGAGGTCCTTCAATTAACACAATAAAACCATGCAAGTCATAAACTTACTTAAAATGCAAGAAAACTCCCTAAAAAAACTACAAAATTACCAAAACGAAGAAAAGACTCAAAGAAAGATAAAAATGCATGAGAATGCATGAAACACTACATGAGACTCAACAAAAAGACTCAAAACAAAGAAAGAATGACCCTAAATACACCACTAAACAAGGGTCATCAGCAGTCTTAAGTCGCCACTGAATGCACGACGTGCCTCCGCACGACGATGTCTATCTAACCTTGCGGTGCGCGGGGAAGAAACGTGGCTCCGCTCCGGTTCCTCGCTACACCGTTGGCAAAACGATTCCATCAGGCTCCGTCGATGAACCCAGAATTCGACCAAAAATCTTCAAATCGTAGTAAACCTCACAGAAAATCGAATTTTTCTAAACCAAATTGCAATCCACGTAGTCCGGGAATCAAAATCTACCGATCCCCACAGACGACGCAAAATGTTCCATCATGAACATTGAGATGAGGTATAGTACCTAAGATGTATGGAACGTGATGTGAGATTCCTCAAGAGAATGAGAGCGTAACCACTTTAAAGAGGGAAAGTAACTGAATTTCAATCTTGTTATTTCCTCAATGAGTTAAGAGTCCTTTACATTCGGTATCACTCCCCTATTTATATCTAGTGGGCCGGTTGGGCCTCCGGGATGAAGGCTCAGGTCCCTGGTCCGCTCCTCGCCTTAGACCAGTGCTTCTGGGCGAGGGACCCTAGGGTCTCGCCCAGTCCAATAACCAAACCAAACCAACTCAATCTCAATGGGGTTCATTCAAGTTGAGTGCAAAATGAAATATTATTATTTTAAACTTTGCACAAAATTTATTTTAAAAAATGTGAAAAGTGATAAAAGAAATTATAGAAACATAAATATTGGTGTGAACATGTGGTAAGTTTTCCAAAGATGGGGAAAAGTGTGGGAGGTGTTTATCCCTGAAAAGAGAGACGACACTGGATGGAGATTCGAGTTTGTTAGATTTCAAGACGTAAGGGATGCACAAAAATTGGGGAAGAAACTCGATCAAATTATTATCGGGAGGGAGAAGATTCATGTGAATATTCTGAGATATAGAGCGCACCGATGGGAAGAGGCTAAAGAAAGAACCCAGGCTGAAAATGTTGTTAAATGTACTGATACTCTATCACTAGGGAGAAGCAGGATGACGCCGGGTATGTCGTATCGCAGGTACTTAAATCAAATCCAGAACAAGGAGAAAAGGCTCTAAATCAGGGGTCGACGAAGGTGGGAAGAATTGAGACCGAGGATAAGATTGAGGATTGGTTAGCTCATAGCACGATTAGTAGATTGATCAGGAATCTTGAGATGACTGAGTCATTACAGGAAGCATTGATCCTTGAAGGGCTTGGTAGAATGAAAGTGAGGTATATGGGGTAGACTTGGTACTTTAATCAATGGCAGACAATGAGAAACTGGATGAGGTAGTTAAGAGCGCAGAGGGATGGCTGAATTCAGTGTTTCTTCCTTGAAACCTTGGGGTCCTTCAGAGGTTCCCAAAGACAAAGTTGTGTCTGTCAGGTGTTTGGGACTACCTTTACATCTCTGGCGAAAGGATTGTTTTGAGAATTTGGTGAATCCCGTTGAAAAGATAATAATAGTATATGAGAAAACAGATTTAAGGCACGGTTGGATTTTTCCCAAATAAAAATTCAGAAACCGTGTTTAGCACCAATCTCTCTAGTAGTCGATGAGGAGCACAACGGTCACAAATATAGTGTGCAGGTTGCAGAGGAAGGAAATAGGATGGATCATTTTTGTAGTTGTAGAGCCAGTGAACCATTGGAAGACAACAAGTCATCCTTGAGGTGTTTTAACGGGTCGAAGGAAGCTTGTGCGCCGTCAGAGTTTGCTGATGGCGACGGTAGTTAGAAAGGCCAAGCAATCGAAACGTTGGAAGAAGAAGCATCAACGACAGCCTTGCATGCATTAAAGACATCACTTAATAACTGGAAAAGTTGTAATAATGACACAATACCTGAGGTGGTTGTAGATACCCAGGGACAATCTAATGATTGGAACAAGAATCTTGGAGAAAAGCATTTTGAAGTGTAACAAGTGGCTGATAATAATACTAGTCAAACGGAAGTCAAGGAAGGGACTCCTACCTTTTTTCCATGTGGAGAAGAAGTGGACCCCACTCGCACACTTAGTGGAAATTTTAAGGCATGTGAAGATCCCGTGTCAAGTCAGAATGGCTTGGGGGAGAGAATAACACACAATTGGGCCTTTCTAAAGAGACTTCGGAGATGGCATTGGTCAGGCCTGTGGGGGAAAACTTGGGCAATCCAGTCAACCCAATTTCGAACCCACATCACTCTCCTTGAGAAACGAAAATAATTTGGGAAAGGTATCTGAGAATCTCCCATCTTCAGAAGCACTAGACAATTCCGATGGTAGCAAAAGGGTGGTCGACGGAAAGAGCAATGACAAAATGTTTCTGATACTAGTACTTCATGGTGATCGATCGAAGCCCCCCTAGAAGAAAAGCATCTTCAAAAGGAAAATCTAAGAGCATCATGAGTAATATGGGGGGGTCTACCGCGGCTGCAAAGAAGAAGTTAAGGAGGTTTGTTCATGCACTAAGTCACTCAATTTCAGATTCTGATGTATTTAATTATAACAGACTGTTCTGGCTAAAGAATGTTGATTTAGAGGCCAAATTCTTGTGGGAGATGGGAAGGGAATTAGGGGTTTCCTGTAGAGGAAATGAGGATGAAATAATTCAACGAATGGTGGAGATGAAGCAAAAAGATGCGGAAAAAGGGAGGCCCTTCACAGCCAGTGGGGCTGGTTCCTGAGGGGTAAACATGTGGAATCGATAGTCCTGAGCTACAACGTCAGGGGTCTCGAGAGTATGGTCAAACACCGTGCTATACGGGAAATGGTGGCAAGGGAGAAGTTTGAGTTACTTATGATCCGGGAAACTAAATTACCTGAGGTTGATCAACGTATGTGTTCGTAAATTTGGGGGGATAACTATTTTAGCTGGCAAAGGAGCCCTGCTGGAAGTAGGTCTAGAGGGTTACAATGTGTATGGAATTCAGGGTGTGTGATAATTTTGTTGGGGGATAACCACTGCTGGGACAAGCTTCATTATACTGAGAGGTGATTGGGGTCCCTTCAACTTGCAGTGTGTTGTGGTGAATGTATATGCGCAGTGGCGGAGCCAAGACTTTTGTAGAGCCTGGGCAAGTTAAGCCTAAGGTAGTGTTTGACCCGACTTTTTTTTGTCTGAAAAGTTACTTTTAAGTAAAAGTGGAAAATAAGATCTTTTAGAAAAAAGTAAAAGTTGTTTGTCAGTTTTTTTAATTTTTTATAACTTAAAAATTGCTTTTAATTTAAAATCTATTAGTTAGTTATTAAATTCACAACACTAGGTGGTTGAGGTGACATGATGGTGGAGGGTCAGGTAGCGCCGGTGTTGGAGGTCGGTGTTACCTATTGGCAGTGGTAGCGGTGGCGGTGGTTGTTATCGGTGGTGGAGGTGGTGGCAGTGGTGGTGATGGTGGAGGCGATAGTAGAAGGGGTTATGAAGGAACAGTTGGCGGAAATGGCGGTGGTAGTGGTTGGGAGGCGGCAGTGGTGGTGACGGTGCATGTTTATGGCGGTAGTAATGGTGGTGGCGGTGAACGTTTGTTGTGGAGGTGATGGTAGAGGTGGAGGGTGGTGGTAACAATGGAGGTGATGTTCGTGGTAGCAGTGAAAGTGGTGGTGTTGGTGGCAATGGAGGTGATGGCGGTGGTAATGATGGTGGTGAATGGTTGTGATGGTAGAGATGGTGGTGGTGGTGATGACGGTGGAGGGTGGCAGCAACGATGGTGGTGGTGAACGGTTGTGGTGGAGTTGATAGTAGAGGTGGTGATGATGATGGTGGTGGAGGATGGAGGGTGGTGGTAACAATGGAGTGATTGTGGTAGTGGCAATGAATATGGTGGTGGTGGTGGCAATAGAGGTGGTGGCGGTGGTGGTGGGGGTTGTCGTGGAGGTGGCAACGATGGTGGTAATGGACAATTATGGTGGAGGTGATGTAGAGGTGGTGGTGGTGGAGGGTGGAGGTAGTAATGGATGTTATGGTGGTGGTGGCAATGGCGGCGGCGACGGCGGTGGTGGTGGTGGTTGCGGCGAAGGAGGTGGTGGTCGTGGTGGTGGTGGACGGTTGTGGTGGAGGTGATGGTAGAAGTGGTGGTTGTGGTAGAGGATGGAGGTGATCTCTCAACAGCTTACTTGAAAAAAGCTCCCTCATTTAACTTTTTACTTAAAAGTCACTTTTCATATTTTCTTTGTAAAAGAATAAGTAAATTATAAGTAACTTATTTCTTAAGAGCTTATTATCAAGTGTGTTTGGCTCAACTTTTCTTAAAAGTAACTTAAAAGTCAAAAATAAGTCGGGCCAAACGCTACCTAAGTGTCTAATTTAAAGACCATAATCAGATGTTCGGATATCCAACATGTAAAATGTCAATTTCTGAAAGGGATATAGCAATAGCGGAAGGGTGAACTTACACTAAAAATTCCTTTAAATACAGTCAATCTCTTTAGACACTTCCATATTTAAGATCAGTTCACTATATACTTTACCATGCCACAAGTAAAACTTTGACACTTTCAGGAGTTTTTGTAGGCAAATGCAAACTAGTAGTCTATGTAGGAAACAACTTACCACCACTCGATTTCTAGAATTGGATCCTTGAGTTTTTATTTAACCAGAACCCTCTCTGTTATTTCTATTAAGTTTGGATTTATATCTGGAAACTACACTTGTTTGGCTTTCTGCTCCTTTTCTTGAGCTTCTCCAAATTTACTCTGAATTTACTTTGCTCCTTTGGATTTCAAGACTTGATGGCTTTTCAACACGGAGAGAGGGTACAAATGATTTATTCTTTGAACCCAAAGGAGTGATTCCTTGAGAATCTGGGGTAGAAGTTTTATTCAACTGCACAACCAAAAGCACAACACTTAATGCATTCAGAGGAACATATATAATTAAGGGAAAACTATGGAAATGGTCCCTGATGTTTGAGCGAGCGCTGGTTTTGGTCCCTCCCCGGAGTAACTTCCGGAAATGGTCCCTCCGGTGGCCAAAACCACCGCGCCTGAGTTTTGCACCGGCCACCATGCACACATGGCCACGCCACGTCAATTAATGAGATGACGTGGCATTTTTTTTTGTTTTAAAATAAAAAAACTAAAAACCCTTAAATTAACTAATCCTAATCTAATATAAACAAAATCACTAATCCTAATCCTAATAATCCATCCCTTCTCTATTTTGACCCACCCATTATCCATCCCTTATCCCTAACCTTCTTCTGGCTGGAACTGCGACTGAGTTTTGGTTGTCACGGTGGCTGCGACTGGTGCAGGTGAGAGAACGACGAGACTGTTGCGCCTAAAAGGTTGGTCCCTTTCTTCCTTTGTTTTCGAAACCACCGCGCCTAATGAGTGGATTCCATTTCGAAAATACTCCCTTTCTATTTTGGGTTTTCATCTCAAAATGTTGATTCACTGTTTAGGGTTCTTCACTTTAGGGTTTTTCAATGATTCAACATCAGTGGTAGTAAAGACATAATTTATTGGAATTTTTGCTTATGTTGTTGTAGGATATGACATTCACAGTTGTTGTGCACCATTCTGGGTTGTTTTCTTCGGACCCACACCCTCATTACAGAGAGGGACGAGTGACAACCGTTACTGATGTTGATCTGGACAAGTGGGGTTACCTTGAATGTATTGATATTGTTGAGAATATGGGGTATAGAGAAGGCAAGTTCAAGCTATGGTGGAGGACACAAGATGATGCCATTGCTAGCAAATTTCGCCCTTTGTTGACCGATAATGATGCTATGGTGCTGGGCACATATGCAGTTGACAATAGAGGGTTAGCCCACATGTTTGTGGAGCATGATGATGATGAGCTGACTATTACTCCATATGCCACCCAACCAACCAAGAACCCTGAAAAACCCTGTAAGCCTCAATCTCATAAGCCTCCATCTCAGAAGCCTCCATCTCAGAAGGTAGGTCCATTTTCTCTTCCACCAAAGAAGGATGGTCCACGTATGCTGTTACCAAAGCAGGATGGTCCACGTATGATGTTACCAAAGAAGGATGGTCCACGTATGATGTTACCAAAGAATTTTGTTCCACCAAAGAAGGCTACTCCAGCCAATAGACCTGCTACATAGCCTCTTAGAAGGTCAAATAGAGTGCAATGGCTTGGGAGAGAAAAAAAGAAAAATAGCCAGCCTGCATTTGTGGTGTTGTCTAGTGATGAAGAAGACATTGGTGCTGAAAGTGAAGTGGTTCCTAATGGTCAAGGTGGACTAGGAAGCCAAATGGGTGGTTAGAGTCAAGTTATTAATGAGGCTATAAGGGTGCAACAGCTTGGTGAAGAATTGGGGCAACCTAATGTTGCAGGTTTGACTCTCTTTTCTTTTCAATTGTCAATTTCCTACTTCCCTTAATTATATGTCATACAATTTCCTTCCCTAAATTATGTGTCATTATTTGAAGTGCAAGCTGATGATCAAGTCCCTGAGAACATGCTTAGTGGTGACATGCTATGTGGTGATAAATTTGAAGTTGTTAATGAAGCTGTGGGGGTGCAGAAGCAAGAAAGTAATGTTGCAGGTGTGATATTTACTTCCTTTGAATTGTGAATTTAAATTGGGGTTGGATTGTGAATTGTGAATTTCAATATCTAACTGAGAGTTTTTATTTTAAGTGCAAGGTGATGATCAAGTACCTGATAACATCCCACATGTTGAGCAAGGTGGACAAGAAGAAGAGGACATTGATTTTGGTTATGAGTCTGAGACTGATGGGGAGGATTCTGTGCAGGATATTCACTTTAGTGATTCTGAGGAAGAGAGGGCAGTAGACAAGGATGATGGCTTTCAGAATAACAATATTGGCATTGCTGAGTCTTTGTTGAATGAACAGCTGAGGAAGATGCAGGGAGGGACATATCAAATTGCTGGGAGTGGGCCTAGTGTGATCCTTGGTGATGCTGATGGTGGAACCGGTTTACACAGTGACCATGAAATGGAGAATGCCTATGATTCTGAGGACCTAGGTAGTGTGTCTGGCAGTGATGATGATGATATGCTACAGGAGAACAGAAATTTCACACAGTTTCACGAGGAAGACTTGAGGGAGGATTTCAAGTTCCAGCTTGGGATGGAATTCAGATCATTGAAACAATTTA
Source organism: Lotus japonicus (assembly GCF_012489685.1). Classification (NCBI taxonomy): domain Eukaryota; kingdom Viridiplantae; phylum Streptophyta; class Magnoliopsida; order Fabales; family Fabaceae; genus Lotus; species Lotus japonicus. The sequence goes on from NC_080043.1 coordinate 58,746,337, forward strand.
AAGATGCTGTCAGGGATCATACTGTGCTGAATGGTAGGCAGATAAGGACTGTGAAAAATGATGGCATTAGGTACAGAATCAAGTGTAGGAGAGAAGATTGTGCTTTCGTCATGCTTTGTAGTAAAGTTGGTGGAAAGGCAACTTTTAGTATCAAAACAATGATAGGACCACATACCTGTCCTAGAGTGTTCAATAACAAGTCTGCATCAAGTAAGTGGGTTGCTAAGAAGTTGACTGAGAAGGTAAGGAATTCAAGGAAGCTCAGGCTGACTGATGTGCAAGATGAGGTCAAGGTGGCATTTTGTGCTGGAATCACAAGATGGAGAGCCTGGAAGGGAAGACAGATGGCCATGGAGATTGTAGAGGGAGATGCTAGTAGACAGTATCATCTTCTGTATCGGTTTAGTGCAGAGCTCATTAGTAAGTCCAGAGGAAACACATGTAAGATTGGCATTGAAAGGTTTCCTGGAGCCTTACATCCTAGGTTTCAGAGATTTTACATGTGTTTGGAGGGTTGCAAGAAGGGGTTTGTTGAAGGGTGCAGGCCATTTATAGGGTTGGATGGTTGCCATTTGAAGACACAGTTTGGGGGAATCTTACTGTGTGCTGTGGCCAGGGACCCCAATGATCAGTATTTCCCCTTGGCTTTTGCAGTTGTTGAATCAGAATGCAAGGAGAGCTGGAGATGGTTCCTTGAAATTTTATTAGATGATATTGGGGCAGATAGGAGGTGGATATTCATTTCTGATCAACAGAAGGTAAAATGTCAATTTCACTAACTGTCCATTTCACTAATTTCCTTGTTGAACCCATTTATGAAGTGTCCTAAAAGGTCAATGCTAACAGTGAAAACACTGTTGTTGAGGGAGATGCAAGTGGTAGTCAAGTGCTTGATCCTACTCAGATAAATTCCAATGTAAGTAACCTGCACAGATCTATCCATTATCATTGAAGTTCCATTTTTTATTGTACAATTAATTGAGTTGTAGCCTTGTGTGCAGGTGAGAAAGAATAAAAGGGGAGCTTTTAAGAAAAATACCTCTGCCCCTGCTGAAGAACAATCTCAGATTGTATAAATCTTGCCCAGATCTAAATTTACATAGACATACCTTTGAGCTGTTGTTATGGAGCTTTGATATTCTTATTCTTGAATGCAGGCAAGTATCACACAGGATCAAGGTACTGATGCTGCTGAAGCTTCTGGACAAGTCAAGAGGACTAAAAGAGCTAGAGGACCTTCAAAGAACAAAACCTCAACCCCTGCTCAAGACCAAACTCAAAGGGTAATAATTCTACTCAGATCTATAATGTTTGTTGGGATACATACCTCTCTTCTGAGCTTCTGCATCCTTATATTTTCATTTTCTTTTATGCAGCTTAGTGTCACAGAACAAGCTTCTGAGCCAGCCTGGGTGGAGGGCCTTGCTGCAAACAATCTTGGAAGTCAAGTCCATGTTGAACGTGTCACACAAGCTGCTGCTGAAGGTTCTGGTCAGAGAGGAAAAAAAAACCTCAAGAAAGGAAAAAGAGTTGCTGATAGTTAGAGAGAAGTAGTAGATCTAGAGTCTTTAAATGGTTGTAATAGTTTAATCCTGCACATGGGGTGCATATTTTGATATACTTTATGTATTGTGGACCACTTAGGCCATGACCATTTCCCCTTCTTTAATGCTTGTTGTTGTTGTTTGATAGTGGCTGGACCACAAGGATCATTGAGATTGTCATTTCCATGGATTATTCATGTGCTTTTGTTGACAATATTAACCAAGTGGACCATTTCGCTTCACTTTTGAATTTTGTCAGTACATGAATAGTTAAGATTCTCAATTTTGTTATATGTCTATTCTATTTTGTCAGTGCAAGAATCTTTCACTTTTGTGCTGTCTTTTACTAGAACCAAAAGCAAAGCAAGAAAAAAAGGAGATATGTGAGATAATTGTAAACAAAAGTCTCATACATTAATGAAAACAGAGATACATTTAGGTTGTATCCAACAACCAACTTCAATTCCTTTCAATTTTTCATCATCCTTCAATATTACATCCCTGACTTTCAACTACTTACACAGCAACATAAAGTTTTCCTGACATAAACAAAAACCAAAACCATGACAGAATAACACAAACAATAGCCATATTCTTCTTCATCATTTCATACTCAAGCTTCCTCTGAACCTTATCATTCTTCATCCTCAAATCCTCTAAGTTCATCTTACACTCCTCCAAGGTCTTCTTGCTCTCTTCCAGTTTATTCTTCATCACATCCAATTCACGCAATGTTCTGGTCAGTTCAACCACAGCTCTGGTATTTGCTCCTTCAAACGCATATTCATCATCCCACAAAAAAAACCCACACTCAGGTGGTGACTGCAAATGAAATCGAGAAAAGTGTCAACAAGGAACAATACTATGCAAGTGTTAAACGATGATTGATTACATACCTTCCAATTTCTGCACCTCCAGAACTTCCTTCCTGGGTTCGCGTCACTGTGGGAGGTCAAGTAAAGAACCCTTTCTCCACAGTCACAGAATCCACGACGCATAACGGCAGCAGCGGAAGAACGACCACCGGAGGCGGAGGCAGAACAAGAACAAGAAGATGTAGCCTTACCCATCATGATGATGCACGATTAGCACACACAATGATAAATGTGATGATGAAGATGCTGGGATGATGAAGAGAGAAGCTCGAATTTGGGGAGAGAAGCTCGGATTTGGGGAAAACACAAGAACCCTAAGACATCAATTGGGGATTTGGGAATTCAGATGTTAAGTAGCATGAATTTAGGTTTACATTAGGTGTACTTGGATTAGGATATTAGATTATGTTTAAATTTAGTTAATTTAAGGGTTTTTAGTTTTTTTATTTTAAAACAAAAAAAAATGCCACGTCATCTCATTAATTGACGTGGCGTGGCCATGTGTGCATGGTGGCCGGTGCAAAACTCAGGCACGGTGGTTTTGGCCACCGGAGGGACCATTTCCGGAAGTTACTCCGGGGAGGGACCAAAACCAGCGCTCGCTCAAACATCAGGGACCATTTCCATAGTTTTCCCTATAATTAATGGTAAAGTAAACAAGCACCATCCAATGGAGCTATTAAATAGAAATATATCTTCTAAATAAGAAGAGATAATTAATGAGTAGAAATAAATAATGGCCAGCTAACTAACCTGTGGAATAGTCTTCAGCTTCTCATGAATTTGTAAAACCTGCTTAGCCTTAGCTATGGCATCAATAGAGAATCCCAATGCAGCAATGCCCTGAAAGAAACAGAACATGGATCATCAAATCAAACATATTGCACGCACATGCTCACACGCGTACTACATTCACATGCGCTCCCTCTTATGCCGCCATGGTTGCAAATGCCAAGCAAGCACACAGTAGATAAAATAAAGTGAATACAGAGGGGAAAATGCATAAATATTAGTATACACTACAAAAAAAAAAATTGTTTTTAGTGGCACTGATATTATTAAATTGTGATATTTTTATTCTTAAATACCGGTTTAGAATGCCACAAATTAATTATCCATACACATTTTTTTCTAGAGCCAAATTCACTAATTGAACTAGCTAGCTAGATGATCGTAATCTATATACCAAAAAGAAAAAAATTAAGCTAAATCAAAAAGTGAAGAAGCCTAATTTTTTACCACATGTCCTTGACTTGAGTAACGGCTATTCTATCCCTCCAGTCCATGCGAGCAGCCTCTCCCTCATCTCAATGGTCAAGAAGTAGTGATCTACCACTAGTGGTGGTGGCTAGAGAAGTGTTGAATGTGAAAACAAGGTGAAAGAGTGTTACGTAGGAGAGGAAGAGAGTTAAAGAAAGGGTAGCCAAGATTAACGGTTTTAGAGTGTGAGAGAATATTGAGAGACAATTGTGTTAAACAAAGAAGCTTAAGGAGCCTTTATATAGTTGACAAGTTGAGAGTGTTTTGAGAAGTTAGATGGAGAAAAGTTAGAAGAAAATCTATTTTTCTCTTATATGGTTGTTCGTAGAAAATAATGAGTACATGCAAAAAATATAAAGGATCCAAAAAAATATTCTCTCATCACAAACCTTTTCTCTATTTTCTTAATAAAGATTTTTTTATTTCCTTTTTCTTAACATGTATTGTTACAATCTAATGAAAAATATGTGTCTTTTATCATACAAAAAATTAGAGAAGTAAGATGGAGAAAAGTTAAAGAAAAATACACTTTTCTCTTAATTGGTTGCTACTCGTAAATAGTGAGTACATGCAAAAAAAATATAATGGATCCAAAAAATTATTCTCTCATCACATAGTTTACAATTATGTATTAACCTTTTCTTTTCTTTTCTTAGGATGTTGTTGCTGAGGCAAGAGGCTTGTGTATTGGTTAACTTATATGCGAAGCCAAGCAATCCGAGTCCGATTTAAACAAAAAAATAATAGTAATAATAATAATAATAATAATAATAATAATAATAATAATAATAATAATAATAAATTATTATTTTTTTTAGACCGGGCTGGATTGCTTGCCTTCATGCATATAAGCCTCTTGCCTCAGCAACAACATCCTATGAAAAGAAAATAAAATAGAGCACACATGGATGCGTCTTCTTCATCTATTTATGCATCGTGGGATGAAGTGGTCGAAGGAGAACGAGAAATTCAAGTGAAGACCAAGTAGATAACCCCAATGGAGTCGATTTCTCACCCTACAGAGCTGACGCAACAAGACACTCAAACGGAGGTGGCTTCCCACCCTGAACCTGAAGAGCTGACGCAGCAACAATTGGATGAACTCATCGAGGAAAGTTTGGGACATTTTTTGTGGAGTGAGTTCCTCCTAGCTGTTCTTGTCGCAGTTGCAATGTTTTTCGAGGCGCAACAGTGTTTCGTTGGAATTAATGCTGACGATTACCCAAGGTGGCACTGCAAGGAAAATGCAACCACAACATGCCACCCTGATGTAGACATAAGCAGAATTCCGAAAGCCTCATGGTCATGTAACTCTCCGGCGTCCATGACAATCGTTTCCGATTGGGGACTCAAGTGTGTCAGCTGAATCATAACCGCGTTAGAAACTAAAAACTATAAAGTCTTATTTATCGGCAAACTTCTGATGGTCACTCGCACACAGCAAACTGCACGCACATGCTCACACGCATACTGCATTCACATGTGCTCCCTCTTATGCCGCCACAGCTGCAAATACCCAGCAAGGACCTAGTACATAAAATAAAGTGCATACAAAAGGGAAAATGCATAAATATTAGTATACACTATCAAAGATGTATTTTTAGTTGCATTAATATTATTAAATTGTGGCATTTTTTTCTTAAATAGCGGTTCAGTATGCCACAAATTAATTATCCATACACATTTTTTTCTAGAGCCAAATTCACTAATTGAACTAGCTAGCTAGATGATCGTAATCTATATACCAATAATAAAACTATTAAGCTATACCACAAAGTGAAGAAGCATAATTTTTTACCACGTGTCCTTTGCTGCTTGACTTGAGTAACTGCTCTTCTTTCCCTCCTGTCCATGTGAGCAGCCTCTCCCTCATCTGAATGGTGATCAAGAAGTAGTGATCTACCACTAGTGGTGGTGGCTTGAGAAATGTTGAATGTGGAAACAAGGTGAAAGAGTGTTACGTAGGAGAGGAAGAGAGTTAAAGAAAGGGTAGCCCTGATTAACGGTATTAGAGTGTGAGAGAATATTGAGAGACAATTGTGTTAAACAAAGAAGCATAAGGAGAAAAGTTAGAAGAAAAATTCAACTTTTTTTCCTCTTATATGGTTGTTGCTAGAAAATAATGAGTACATGCAAAAAATATAAAGGATCCAAAACAATATTTCTCATCACAAATATTTTCTCAATTTTCTTAATAAAGACTTTTTATTTCCTTTTTCTTAACATGTATTGTTCCAAGCTATAGAAAAATATTTGTGTTTTATCATACAAAAAATTAGAGAAGTTAGATGGAGAAAAGTTAAAGAAAAATACTATTTTATCTTATATGGTGGCTACTAGTAAATAGTGAGTACATACTAAAAAATATAATGGATCCAAAAAATATTCTAACATCACATGGTTGACAATTATTTATTACACTTTTCTTTTCTTAGGATGTCGTTGCTGAGTCAAGAGGCTTGGGTGATGGTTAACTTATATGCGCGAAGCCAAGAAATCGGAGCCCTGTCTAAACAATAAATAATAGTAATAACAACAACAACAACAACAATAATAATAATAATAATAATAATAATAATAATAATAATAATAATAATAATAATAATAATAATAAATTATTTTTATTATTTTTTGTTTTAGACCGAGATGGATTGATTGACTTTGTGCATATAAGTTAACCACCACCCAAGCCTCTTGCCTCAGCAACAACATCCTAAGAAAAGAAAAGAAAATAGAGCACACACGGAGGCGTCTTCTTCATCTATCTCTGCATCGTGGGATAAAGTGATCGAAGGAGAACGAGAAATTCAAGTGAAGACCAAGTAGATAACCCCAATGGAGTCGATTTCTCACCCTACAGAGCTGACGCAACAAGACACTCAAACGGAGGTGGCTTCCCACCCTGAACCTGAAGAGCTGACGCATTAAACTCTTGAGTTTTGAATTTGAGAATTAAGCTAAACACTTGCGTTGTGAGGACGATTCGATGTTTAGCTAACCATATTGCATCTTGCATACATTCGAGGTTTGTACGATCGATAGATTGGGCCTCAGTGAAGTTGGGACGGCTTGACAAAGGTTGGGACGGCCTTCATCGAAGAACACATGGATGTATCTTCGGCATAGCGGGCAGAGTGGTACGACCTAGGGTTGTTGGGACTGATCTGACTATGCATGGGTTTGTAAGTGTCACCCGAGCTGAAATGGTTAAACACTAGGCCGGTGTTAGGACTGACTCGAAGGTGCCCATCCCAATTGAACTATCCGGATCATATTGAATTGCATTTCACGCATACATTCACCCTGACTGGAATCGTATGCTACCTGAATTATCGAAGCATTGTTAGAGCCGATAACATGCTAGGATTATTTATATATATACATAAACATATATATCTATACCCAATCACATGTTGTATGTATAATTACTTTATTCCGTGAGTTGACCCTAGCGCCTTGGCTTTGGTTTCACGTTTGTGTTTGGGCGGTCGGCCTACTGGCAGATGTCGATGGCAGACTGGTTTTCGATGGTCTCTCCCTTGGGGGGATCAGGTTTGAGTTGGTTGACCGGCATGCCCCCACCGCTTGGGTGATCGATCCTGTGGATCATCGGGCGACGTACCGGGGAAGGGTCATGGAGGACCGTACTAACGAGCGTTGTAACACCCCGATTTCCGGGTGTCACTTTAGTAACCAAAAATAAACTTTACGCGGAAATACAGGTAATTTTTTTTCGTTTGATTCCTTTTTAAATAAAGCGATAGAAATTAAAGACATAACCCAACACTAACTAACCAATATACGAATATATACACATGTACAGCCTCAGCTGCACTCCCATGTCACGCGCACTCGCAGTGACTCCAAAGTAGTGTGCCCGCAGGCAAATATATACAGATCCAGAAGTGTGAGAGAGAAAGTTATAAGTACAATCCACTAGGAGCAAGTCGGCCTCAAAATGGCCTAAGCAAAGACCCCTATGGTCCGACTGACTCACTGTGATCCCTCAGAGAGAACCACACAAAAAGCCATGCGTCGGGAACCTACCCTGTCCCAAAAGCAAAACGAATTAGAGCTCTACACAAAACATGACGCCTGCCTAAACCTAACCTCCCAGTACCAAGCCCACAATGATCTGAAGTTGGCAAGTTGAAGCTCAGCTTCATGCATCGTAGAACTCCTTTAGTCAGACGTCCACGCTCGTCAGTCCGGTCCTCCATGACCCTTCCCCGGTACTTCGCTCGATGACACACAAGATCGATCACCCAAGCGGTGGGGGCATGTCGATCCACCAACTCAAACCTGATCCCCCCCCGAGGGAGAGACCATCGAAACCCAATCCACCGTCGACATCTGGCAGCAGGCCGACCGCCCACACACAAACATGAAACCAAAGCCAAGGCGCTAGGGTCAACCCACGGAAATAAGTAGATATACACTCAACATGTGATATGGGATATATATATATATATATATATATATATATATATAAGCAATCCTAGCATGTTATTGGCTCTAACAATGCTTCGATAAATCAAACAACACACAATTCCAGTCAGAGTGAATGTTTGCGTGAAATGCAATCAATATGATCCGGATATATGTGACGTGTTCCCGTTCGCCACAAGTGAAGCATTCCCGTTCTTCACCATGGATAAAGCATTCCCGTTCTTCATCCTCGACAAAGCATTCCCGTTCCTTGTCGAATGATGCACTGGTGAACCATTCCCGTTATTCACCATCGATGAAGCATTCCCGTTCCTCATCGAATATGCATCGATGAACCATTCCCGTTATTCACCAAATAATGCAATGGTGAACCATTCCCGTTATTCACCAAATGATGCATGATACAATATGGTTAGCCAAACATCGAATCGTCCTCACAACACAAGTGTTTAGCCCAAAACCCAATATCAAAAACCCAAGAGTTAGTGTCGGTCAATACAACACAACTCGGAGTTAGTGTCGGTCAATACAACACAACTCCCACAACCAAAACCTAGAGTTAGTGTCGGTCAATACAACACAACTCCCACAACCGAAACCTAGAGTTAGTGTCGGTCAATACAACACCACTCGAATAACAAAACCCAAAGTCAAAACCCAGAGTTAGTGTCGGTCAATACAACACAACTCGAATAACAAAAACCCAGAGGTAGTGTCGGTCAATACAACTCAACCCCAACAACAAGAGTACTAAAGTACTCGGGAGTTTAGTGTCGGTAAATACAACACAACTCCAACAATAAAACCCAAAATCAAAGCCCAGAGTCAGTGTCGGTCAATACAACACAACTCGAATAACAAGAGTACTAAAGTACTCGGTGACTTTCAATCATCACCGTAGCTCACCTCAGTGGCTTTCCCCAATTCCAAAACCCACAACAAAATTCGACTTTTCCCCGTCCTTCGGAATTATTTTCCCTTTAGTTCCCTATATTTATTCGTTAATAAAAACGTTCCGAATTGGATTAGTCAAGTTATGACTTTATTCCTCAAAGTCTAAGTCTCCCAAAGTCTCTAGTTTTCGAAAGTCTAATCATTATAAGTTTCCAAAGACCAACCACCCAAAAGAAATTTCCCGAGGAAAGTCTAAGAATACGAACAAATGGCTAAGTCTCAAAACTCAAGTTTGAACTTGCCTAGGGTTGTACATCCAACCCGAAATATCAAAGATCACCAGATCAATGAATCCCCACTCCGAAGTCGCGTCAAAGCGCACAATTCAACAACATCTCAACATCATTAGGTATGTAAAACATCGTAATCTCAATTCATCAACATAATCAACATCAAAGTAAAGCATAAGTCGAATTCATCGACGCCTATCATGCAGTCACATCTATTAGTAAGTTGCCCTAACCTCGAGCTGCTCCAGCCTCGTGATCTAAATCTCCTTCACACAAATGCTCTGAAACTCCCAAAGTTCCTTCAACTCGGTACCTTGAAGTAGGAACGAACTGCGCGAAGATCGGTCGAGTTTCGGCGAAAAATTTCCTCTCCTCTCCTCTCCTTGAATCGCGGCCCCAAATGGAAAGAAAATGAAGATATTTTGATTTTTCAACTATTTATAGGCTGGTGAAATCGCGGGAAAATGAAAATTTCGCGATTCCGATTTTTGCAGCACATTCACCGATGAATTCTAGGAGAGGTTCTGGCGACAGAATTCCAGAACTCAAAACAAATCTCTGACATTTGGGAAAAACGATATCTAAAATCCCAAAAGCGGTGTAAGTTAATCCGTCCCGAAAAATTACTTTTTGCTGTGATGGTCAGACGACAAAACTTTGTTCTGAAGAAAGATTGGAAATGTCGAAACAAATCTGGCAACACGGACGGAAACTTCGTTAGAAGTCCCGAATAGAAAAAGTCTTCATCCAGCGCTTGAATTTAGGGTTTCGAAGCAAAGAAATTAGCGTCGTCGGACTTCCGAAAAGTAAATACTATCGTGCGTACAATCCAGGGTTCCGAAATGAAACGCTGGGCGAAGGAAAAATAAAGAGAACCTTTAAATTTCCTAAGGATTTGAAATCTCACTTAAAACGTTGCTCTAAAAGCGAAATTAGCCTATTCTGGACACGCTCGCCATAAGGCAGGTATGCAGACGACTCGCACTAATTCCTACAGCGACTACGCAACATTCCTCAAGCAATTCCTGAACTTTCTTCTTCATTAATCTTTCTCAAACAGCAAACTCCTGTCACGCTTACACCGATTCTACGCGTGAGTCGGAAATTAACTTGTTCTGTAAATCCAGGTCTTACAATACTCCCCTCCAAAAAGAAAGTTTCGTTCTCGAAACTCAGAGTTCTGCGAAGAGTCCGGGATACAGTTCCTTGATCTTATCTTCCAATTCCCATGTAGTATTGTCCGTGTCATTGTTCCTCATACCCTTTACTTAAGCAATCTGTTTTCCCCTTAACTGTTTCACTCTTCTATCCCTACTGCTAACTGCCGGCGCCTCAAAAGACAAACCATCATTCAACTTCATTTCGTCTGGCTCAATCACTTGCATCGGGTCTCTGCTTGAAATGATACCGGTTGGCATTCCGTGCAGTCGCACAATCTTAGCCACTTACTTCTTTACTTTCGGTCGTCCGAAATTCTTCTTAAACTCGGTGCCTCTCTGCCATTTCAAAGTAAATACTCAACTTGTCCTCGTGATCTTCATCTATAGTCCAAAACTCCACTTGTTCGTTCGATAACTCCTAGACGAATCATCCCCTTGAAACTGCTAGTCCATTAAAACACCTCCAACTTCGTAACTATCTTTACACACACCAAGAAATCAAACTTCTACTTAGTCACTTATTCGAATTTAAACTCGACTTATGTCCTTATTTCTTGTCCTTCACTAATCTTATCCCCTTCAAAATTAATTTATCAACAACTTATAAAATAATCCTCCTCTTAATCTCTAACAATCCATTATTATCGTCTTCTTTCTCAAAACTTCCCTCACTCAAACCTATTTACACTTACTGAAATCCCTAACACTTCGCTCGAATCGAGACTTATCCTCTAAAGGATTAAATCATAACTATACCTCAAGGGACTTAACTAGCCATTTTATCATCCGATCCTCCAACATTATGAGATTTAACTGTTATCGTAATCGCTAACACCACTAAATCTCTTAAGTGTACATGAATCTCAGCTCACTGGGTCAACCTTAGCCCTAGGATTCTCATTCAACTTTAGTAAAATTCACTTGTTAACCCTAATATGCATCATCGAAATCCATAACAAAGTTCCATTCACTCTTAGACTCTACGAAACTTGTTCAAATATAACAACCTCAAGTATTCTTCTTGATGCTAACACTTTCCTTTCTGTAACTTGATCATCCCCCAATCAATCCAACACTTAGTCTCTCGATCAGGACCTGACAAGGCTTCATGTCTCACGCGTTTGGGATAAAATCAATTGGCTTAAAATCTAAACCTTCACTAAGTTTGGACCACCAATATCCTTTAACTCTCCAACACTCCTTAAATGAATATTCATTTCTTAAAGCTACAACTCCTTCCCAAAGAAAATCAGTTACTTAACACGAACTTTCCTCCCAAACCCGACTAATCCTCGATCAATTTAAATTCATCTTACACATCCTTCTATCAAAGTCCATAACCAGCTGTGATTCCGAATATCACCCCCTCAATATTAGGTTGATCAAGCCTAATACATCGAAGGTGGAAATTTAGAAAAACCCACTGGAACAGTCAATGAGTTTCCTAACATCCAGTAACCACAAATATCCTGATATCAAGTCCCTAACGATTCCGCTACGGAACCACACACCCTCAGTTCATGTAAAAGGTTGATCCTTCCTCATCAGTTGAGTCAAAGGTCCAACAATCTTGGCAAATCCCTCAATGAAGCGTCTATAATATCCAGCTAGACCCACAAAACTTATGATCTCTATCACTGTCTTCGGTTGCTCCCAAGCCAAAACAGTCTCCACTTTCGCTGGATCCACAGCTATGCCTTCCTTTGAGATAGCATGGCCTAAGAAATTGACTTCCTCCAGCCAGAATTCACACTTGGAAGGGTTCGCATACAGCTTTTTCTCTCTCAACACCTGTAAAACATGGCGCAAATGTCCTTCATGTTCCTTCGCGTCCTTCGAGTAGATCAATATGTCATCAATAAACACCACCACAAACCGATCTAAGAACTCATGAAAGATACGGTTCATGTAATCCATGAAAACAGCAGGTGCATTTGTCACTCCAAACGACATCACTAGGTACTCATAGTGTCTGTAGCATGTTCTGAAAGCAGTCTTCGGTATATCCTCAGTCTTCACCCTGATCTGATGATAGCCTGACTTCAAGTCTATCTTGGAAAATACGGCAGCCCCTCGTAATTGATCCATCAAATCATCTATCCTCGGCAACGGGTATCGGTTCTTGATCGTCGCCTTGTTCAGTTGTCGATAATCCACACACAATCTCGACCTTCTGTCTTTCTTCTTAACTAAAAGCACTGGCGCTCCCCACGGTGAAACACTTGATCGATTGAATCCCTTTTGCCGAAAGGTCCTCCAACGATTCCGCTTCAAAACTAAACGCCCTAAAATCCTACGTATCGTACCCATAAGGAATTTCCCTGAGATCCTAGCTTCCTTATCAACGCGTCGGTAAAACAACTTCCTAGCTCAGCGTGCTATCCTAGGCCCCGTGTAATTTCTATAGTTAAATCACGAGCAACCTCGAGTAAGGTCCTACTGGGAATAGTAATCATAAGATCATAGTCTAAGTAGTAAATACAAGTTAGGCGCGTCACACTCGTTTCGAAGATAAAGGAGTAAGTTATTCTAGAATAAAAGAACAGTTAAAATATTACCATCGTTCTCCCGTTCTTCCTCGTTCAACTCCTCAGCTCTTGCCCCCTCCCTGGTATGAATCCTTTCCTCTGTAGCAAGTTGTTTTCCTTTCCCAACATTCCCTGATGATTCGCCCTTGGGTGCCTTACAATCTCTGGAGAAATGTCCCGGTTGGTTGCAATTGAAGCATAGACTTTCCTTGATCTTGCACCTACTGGCATAGTGCCCGTTTTCCCCACAATTGAAGCATAGAGATCCCCCGTCTGGACACTTGTTACTGTAGTGCCCCACTTTCCTGCACCTGTAACACGTCACTGTTTTCCCCGAAATCTTGTTTCCTGTCCCTCCGGTAGCATCATTCCCTTTCATCTTACTGTCAAACGTTCCCTCCTGAAGTGTCTTGCAGTTCACAGCTAGATGCCCCTCTCGGTTACACTTGAAGCATCTCTGTCCAATCACTGAGCACTTGTTAGCAAAAAGCCCAAACTTTCCGCAACGAAAACATGTCACACCTTTGTCACCAACTGGCTTCCCTCCAGTATCAGCAGTTGTTGGTTTGTACACTCTTGAGATAAGATTTCTTCCCTCGGAACGCTGATATGGTCCCCACTGATGGTAGCTCTCCCTTCCGTTGTAGCCTTGGGAACCTGACCTCATTGGTCCCCCAACTCCTGTTCGGTTCATTCCTCTTTGTTGATACATTGCAGTCGCCATCAGTCGTTGATGATGCTCATGTGCAGCCTCTTCAGCGCGCATATAAGCGTCTTCCGCAGCCTGGTTCATCATTGCCTCGATCAGTGTAGCTATTGCCTCCGCCATCCGGTTAAGGTCCACCATCCTATATCCCATCATACATCCAATTAGTACTAACCATAAGGTAGCACTAGACAAACCACTCAATCCGATTAAGTAGTAACGCAAGCAATTAGAGCGAAAATCGCTCTGCAGACAAACAATTTTCACTCCTTGCAGAGTCACACAACCTAGCACAGAAGACCTATTCCCCAAAGTCTCCCGAAAGACTCGACTAAGCTCTGATACAACAATGTAACACCCCGATTTCCGGGTGTCACTTTAGTAACCAAAATTAAACTTTACGCGGAAAAACAGGTAATTTTTTTCGTTTGATTCCTTTTTAAATAAAGCGATAGAAATTAAAGACATAACCCAACACTAACTAACCAATATACAAATATATACACATGTACAGCCTCAGCTGCACTCCCATGTCACGCGCACTCGCAGTTGTAAGACCTGGATTTGCAGAACAAGTTAATTTCCGACTCATGCGTAGAATCAGTGTAAGCGTGACAGGAGTTTGATGTTTGAGAAAGATTAATGAAGAAGAAAGTTCAGGAATTGCTTGAGGAACGTTGCGTAGTCGCTGTAGGAATTAGTGTTAGTCGTCTGCACACCTGCCTTATGGCGAGCGTGTCCGAAATAGGCTAATTTCGCTTTTTGAGCAACGTATTAAGTGAGATTTCGAATTCTTGGAAAATTTAAAGATTCTCTTTATTTTTCCTTCGACCCGCGTTTCATTTTGGAACCCTGGACTGTACGCACGATAGTATTCACTTTTCGGAAGTCCGACGACGCTAATTTCTTTGCTTCGAAACCCTAGATTCAAGCGCTAGATGAAGACTTTTTCTATTCGGGACTTCTAACGAAGTTTCCGTCTTAGTTGCCAGATTTGTTTCGACATTTCCAATCTTTCTCTAGTACAAGGTTTTGTCGTCTGACCATCACAGCAAAAAGTAGTTTTTCGGGACAGATTAACTTACACCGCTTTTGGGATTTTAGATATCGTTTTCCCCAAAAGTTAGAGATTTGTTTTGAGTTCTGGAAATCTAACGCCAGAATCTCTCTTAGAATTCATTGGTGAACGTGCTGCAAAAATCGGAATCGCGAAATTTTCATTTTGCCCGCGATTTCGCCTGCCTATAAATAGCTCAAAAATTCAAAAATATCTCCATTTTCATCCTCCAAGGCCGCGAGTTTCAAGGGGAGTGAGGGAGAAGAATTTTTCGCCAAAACTCGACCGATCTTCGTGTAGTTCGTCCCTACTTCAAGGTACCGAGGTAACTAGCTTGATTCTTACCTCTGATCACTGTTTCTACAGCGTTTCTGTAGTCGTTTCTGTGCTCAAAGTTTTGAGCTTTTTGTAAAACTGTCCGTTTTCCCTGATTTCTTGGTTGGGGTTTGTTCTCTACGTGCCCAAGAGCCTAAAACCTCCGTTAGTATTCGCCGATTGTGATCGAGTTGATCTGAAAAACTGATTCAAAACCCTTTTTGTCGCACATTTCGAAACTGTACTGTCGAAAAGTCGTAATCTGACTTCGTGCCTTTAGGATTAGTTTTCACGGATGTCGTTAGGATCATTGCTGTCAAATTTGTTTTCCGAACTGATAACTTTGAGGTTTTGAGCTTTTATTTTGGACCAAAACGCCCCTGAATAGCCGTATTTTGATCCGATCGTCCGAAAATTTTTCCGACAGTTTCTTTGTCTTAGTTTTACCCTAAAACTACCTTGTAAACAGATTTGATAGAAGAAAAAGAGCCGGAGCCCTTTTTTCCTTTTTGGCCGAGAGCTTGTAGTGTTGGGGAGGGAGTTTTCGTTTTCGAAAACTTGTCTTTTCGTACTCGATTGTTATATTATGAAGCTTTAATGCTTTGTCTATCGTTTATGAGTTGTATGGCGATCGAACTAATCGATTTTGTTTGGATTCTGCTTTGTTTTCTACGAGGTTCAGTTGAAGGAACTTTGGGTTTTGCAGAGCAATCGTGTGAAGGGAACTTTAACCACGAGACTGGAGCAGCTCGAGGTTAGGGAAACTTTGAAGGTATGAAAAACGATAGAAAGGGGGGGTTTGAATAACGTTTTCAGAACAAAACTTCCACCTTAAAGATTTTGACAAATCTTTCGAGAACTTAAGTGCTAAAGATAAGAGATAGAAAAGCACACAAGGATTTTATCCTGGTTCACTTGATAAATCACTCAAGCTACTCCAGTCCACCCGTTAAGGTGATTTCTTCCTTCTTAGAATGAAGGCAATCCACTAATCAGGTAAGAGTTACAACTGCACTTGAAACCTACAAGTGACTAACAATTACACTGACTTAGCTCACACTAAGATTCACTCTCTTAGTCTTCTCTAGGATCCGATCAACCTTGATCTCCTAAAGGAACTAAACAAACTGTTTATCAAAGAATTGTTTACAAGAGATTTGCTTCTAAAAAGCTAATAGTAAACACAATGAATTTTAGATGAAAGAAAGCTTAGAATATTTTGAATATGTCTTGCGCGTATATGTGTTTCTCTTTCTTCTCTAGCCGCTTCTTTCAATCTTCAGCCTCTATATATACTCCAAGGATTAGGGTTGAGCGTTGCATGGGAAATGCTACCGTTGGAGGGCAGTTCTGGAAAATCCAGCTTCTGCTGTGGCTGAGAACGTTAGGTAGGTCGTCAGGAAGGTACACTTGCTTTTGTACTTGGATAGCGACTTGACCTTTTAACCTAGGAGACTTCTGATCAGGGGAATACTTCATATTGGAACTTGTGAAGCCGGTTGATTAGAGTCAGAGGGAAAGCACAGATCCTCTGACCATTGTATCTTCTGATTCTGAACTCAGAGGGAAGAACATGGCCTTCAGAGTTTCTTGCTTCTGGACTTCAGAGTTTCCACTATTTAGCTTCTGGATCTTCAGAGTCTTCTACACCATCAGAACATCTGAACCTTCAGTGTTTCTTGGTTATCAGAACTTCTGGATCTTCAGAGCTTCTAGCGACTGAGTCCACATCAGAGTTTGTATAGCTTCAGAACTTCTGAAGCTTTTCCACTGTTCATACTGAACATGGTGAATGCAAAAGCGTTGCTTGGGTTACCCTTTATACACAGTGCTTCTGATTTGTGTGAGATTGAGTTGAGGTCAGAGCCTGTAAATAGCACACTCAGAAAAACACGTTAGAGTACCACAATTGTTCATATCAAAAGGTTAACTTGTAATCATCAAAACATAGAGTTGTACTACTAGATCAAAACTTGATCTTACAATCTCCCCCTTTTTGATGATGACAAAACTAAGATTTTTGATGAACAATTCTTAAACATTAAACTGAATTCACTCAGAGTTTAGAGATATAGAATAAGACTTATCCTGATGTGAATAGTTTATCTTGCTCATTCTGAATTCAAGTCACTGCTTGATTCTGAGCTTAGCTCCCCCTGAATCTAATACTTGATGAAAACGTTAGTAAAGTCTAGATTCTGAGCTAAAAAATATAAGAGTTCAGAGTGAAAAACTTACGACATAGATGAAAAACGAATAATCAGAGCGCATAAGTAATCAGAGTCATGGACAAGGTATCAGAGTCTTGGGTATCAGAGTCAACTTAGAATCACTTCAGAAGAAGTGAAATGTATTCCTTGTATTTGCCCAGTGACACATCTAAGGTCATGAAGGTGGAACTCTTAAAATCTCCAAAAGAAAAATAAGTCACACTAACACATCTTACACATCAAAAACTGGGTTTACTCCCCCTTTTTGTCATAAGCAAAAAGCTTGGGGTGTGAAAAACTTAGCTTGAAGTACAAGGTACCCCCCCTTAGAGAAGGTCTAAGTTTAAAAGAAAATGAAAACGATGTAAGAATCAGAGTTAGGCGAAAATAAATAGAAGAGTTAATGCAAGGGATGAACGTTTACCACCGGTCAAGTGAGTAAATAGAAGGGTCAGTTACCAAGAACTTAACCTCGAGAAACTGTAAGAGCATTAACTTTCAGAGAGAAAGTGAAGCCTATAAAAAGCGTTGGAGAGAAAGGTAAGCTTCACACCTCGAATAATTTTCAGTAAAAAAAAAAAAAAAAAAATGGCATCATACAACGTAGCACTAGAAGAGCTGAGGAAGAAGGCCTTTGAAGAGGACTTGTTCCTGAACATTAGACATCCAGAGGGTACAACGACCATCGCGGAGCTAACACGGACACTGCTGGAAGAGGACCTGCGTCCAGAGTTGGAGAGAGACCTGAAGGAATTTCTTGCCTTCGTGGAGGAGGTGCAAGAACTCAGCCGGCTTGAACTCAAGCTGCTGGAAGAGAAAGAGAGTTTGGAAGAGAAGCTCAAGACTTCAGAAGAGATTCTGGAGAGGGATGAGCTAAAGATCAGGCTCAGCAACATCCAGCATGTACTGGAGCGTCTGGAGAAGGATAGGTCAGAGCAGCGCCAGGAGTGCAGAAGAATGAGGAGAGATCCTCCATTCTAGATTATATGATGGAAAGAAATATGATGTAAACACAAAACAATTATGAATAAAACGAGTTTAGCAAACATATGTGACATAAGTATATAGTTATGCATATATAATCACAAACGAACAAAAGAGAATAAATAAATAAAAAGAAACAGAGTTTAACAAAGGAAAACAAAGGTAACGAAAAAGAAGAAAAAGAAGAGATCCTAAAACTAAGGTTTGTCAGTGCGTCGTAGAAGTTCCATCATCATGTGCTTCATCTCAATCAGCATGGATTCATGAGTGTCAAGACGTTGTTCCATGATGTCGAGTCTGGATGAGCTTGTCTGAGTAGAACTGGAAGGAACATTCTGAGCAGCTTGAGGATCTGGAATGGAAGCAGAAGCAGCAGGAGTAAACACAACTGGTGCAAGTGCTTGGCATCTAAGAGCTTCAGCCTCAGCTTCAAGTCGCTCTGCCTCAAGTCTGGCTTGTTCAGCTTGAGCTGCTGCTTGACGTGCAGCTTCTTCTGCTTGTTCTTTCTTTCTCTTGGCTTCTTCAATAGCTTCAAGAAGCTTATTTCTCTGTTCTAGTTCATGAAGAGCCACCCTTCTAGCAAACCTTTGCTTTGCAGCCTCAATGCTCTGACTGCCCTCTGCATGCAGGAGCTGCATCATAATTGGAAACTGAGCCACTAGCCAAGTGCTCAGATTGTTCCACTCATCAGCCACACTTTCAGCATTCTCACTGAGATCAGTCTGACCGTGCACATTGCGGAGCCTCAAGGAGGCTTCATGATAGAAGATATTGATGCACTCAGAGAGAGATGTGGGTTGAAGGAGAGTATAGGGAATTATGGAGAGGTTGGGTGCAGGAGAGGCTGGGTGATTGCTGCTATGAGCTTCAGAGGCACCTTGTGGAGAACCAATGTTAATCATGGGAGCATTGGGTTCAGAGGTTCCAAGGTGAGGGTCTGAAGTTTCAACCAGAGGGTGAGGTGATCTAACCGAGGATTGGTTAGACACTGAATGTTCGGGTTCAGGGTCTGGTTGAATGGGCTCTTGTTGAACTAAGGGGTCTGCCTCTTGGATAGGATTGGCCAAGATAGGTTCATCTGGGTCAACTAGACGTTCAGGTCTAGGGCCAGGATATCTCCTAGGGCTTGGACAAGTAAGGTAATATTCCTCTAAGGTAGACACCTTTTCTTTTCTAACCTCCATGAATTTTCTAATAGATTCAGAGTTATTGGAGGGAGAAGAATCAGCAACATTGGTTGGAAAGGATACAGGTGTAAAGGCGGTTGAAGAGTCTGTATCCGTGGTTCTGACAGCAGGACGTTCTGATGCTCTGGGAACAGAGTGATCAGACGTTCTGGGTTGTGGTTCTGTTTGGTTGGGCTCGGGTTGGTCATGGATGATGAGTTCAGAAGATAATGGGTCGTATGGAATGGTAATGAGAGAGGTTGGATCTTCTGACCTAGAGGGTTGGTTCTGAAGCAAATTCCAGAGAGGTGCTTCAGTAGGGGAAGGTTGAAAGAAGGAGGATCGTGGGGAATGTGGTGGAGAGGTGGTTTGTGCGGCTGGTTGGGATTCAGGAATAGGAGTGAGGGGATTTGAGGAGTGTTTGAGCATAGCAGAAATAGGGAGTGCATCAAATAAATTCAAATCATCATCAGAAGCAAGTGCAGGCTTACTTGAATGTGCTGATGATCTAGTCACTCTGGCAGGAGGTTCAGTCCTTCTGACCACTTCAGCAGCTGGTTCCACCCGAGTAGGCTTCACCACGATTCTGACCTTCTTCTGCTTCTTCTTAGGAGGACCATCCTCACTATCACTATCATCACCATCATCAGGCTTTCTCTTTGTCTTCTTGACCAGAGGGACATCAGATTCTTCAGAGGATTCTTCCAGAACCATCTTCCTCTGAGCTTTCTTCTTGGGAGGAGAAGGAAACTCTGGAGCTGGCGGCAGTCTGCTGAAGAAATCATCAAGATCAATCTCGAATCCTTGAGCCCTGAGGTCTTCAACATAGCATCTGATGGCTTCAGGATTGTCTGCTTGAGTCCACAGTGGGTAGTCATTCAGAGGCATCCTTCTTCCTCTGATCGCAGAAGATGTGTCTTCATGAGCAGGAGCAATCTTCTTCTGGACCAAACCCATCTTCTTCAGAGAGTTTGCAGTGAAGACATCACTGACAATTGTGCTCAGATCCTCTACACATCCAGCATTAACCAGATCTTGCACCAGGTTGCTTTCAATGAGAAAGTCTGAGAGCAGCCTCCCAAAAGGGATATATTTGATCGCAGACTTGATGGAGGCGGTGGTGCGAGACTTCCGGATGCATTCCTTCAAGTAGGAGAACAGGAAGTAGGGTAGGCAGATCTTCTCCTGATCTTGGATGAAGAACAACATCACCTTCTGGTTGAAGTTGATGTAGTCTGGGGGTTTTATCAAATAACGAGAACGTGTGTGTATAGTGGGTTTTATCAAATAACCGTTGTTGATTCAAAAAGCACTTTAAGATCAACGGTTGAAAATTAAAGATAGATAGTAACAGTAAAATACACAATCACACACAGGAGATAAGCATATCTACACGCAATCATAACAGACTGTCACACGGGCACAAGGAATTATGCATCAGAAATTCTGACACACGTGTTGTTGTCTCAGCTTCAGAGTCAGTACCAGTGGGCACACACACTCTGATTGAGTTACCTTCTGGACTAGACATCTTCTGATCAAGAAGTATCATAGTCAGAGGTTCTGATCCATCTTCACTCTGGACAAAAGTCCATGTTTAGATTTTTCAGAATAAAATTAAATCTATCCTCTGCTAAGGGCT
This sequence comes from Lotus japonicus, assembly GCF_012489685.1. Taxonomy (NCBI): domain Eukaryota; kingdom Viridiplantae; phylum Streptophyta; class Magnoliopsida; order Fabales; family Fabaceae; genus Lotus; species Lotus japonicus. The sequence continues at coordinate 58,767,417 of NC_080043.1, forward strand.
TTGTAAAGATATCTGCCCATTGATGGTCAGTATCAACAAACTTCAGAAGAAGTACGCCCTTCTGTACATAATCTCTAATAAAGTGATACTTTACCTCAATGTGCTTTGCCCTTGAATGCAAGATAGGATTCTTACTCAATGAGATTGCAGCAGTGTTATCACAATAGATTGGGATATTGCTCTCAAGGATCTGATAATCCTCCAGCTGATGTTTCATCCAGAGCATCTGAGTGCTGCATATTGCTGCTGAGATATATTCTGCCTCTGCAGTTGATAGTGCAATGGTTGATTGCCTCTTGCTTGCCCATGAGACTAGATTGCTTCCCAGAAATTGACAATTTCCAGAAGTACTTTTTCTCTCTGTTCTATCTCCAGCATAATCAGCATCACAATAACCTGAAAGCTTATACTCTGATGTTTTCTTATACATCAAGCCAAGGTTAGTGGTGCCTTTCAGATACCTTAGGATCCTCTTAACAGCAGTTAAGTGGGTTTCCCTTGGATCTGATTGGAAACGAGCACATAAGTGAACACTAAATAATATGTCTGGCCTAGATGCAGTTAAGTATAGAAGTGAACCTATCATTCCACGATAGAGCTTCTGACATACTTTACCACTTTTATCTTCTTTCTCCAAAATGCATGTAGGATGCATTGGAGTCTTGGCCACTGTAGATTCCAGCATATTGAACTTCTTCAGAAGTTCTTTAGTGTACTTGCTCTGATGGATATATGTTCCTTCTGGTGTTTGATCAACTTGTATTCCCAGAAAGTACTTTAATTCTCCCATCATACTCATCTCAAATTCAGCCTGCATCATCTCAGAAAATTCTTTGCATAGAGATTGATTAGCAGAACCAAATATAATATCATCAACATAAATTTGCACAATTAAGATATCATCTTTATAAGTCTTGCAAAAAAGAGTTGTATCTACTTTACCCCTTACAAACTCATTCTCCAGAAGGAATGAGCTAAGTCTCTCATACCATGCTCTGGGAGCTTGCTTCAGACCGTAGAGTGATTTCTTCAATTTGAACACATGGTCTGGTTTCTTTTCATCTTCAAAACCTGGGGGTTGATGAACATAGACTTCCTCTGAGATATAACCATTTAGGAAGGCACTCTTTACGTCCATCTGATGTAGAACTATGTTGTGATTTACTGAGAAGGAGATCAACAGTCTGATTGCCTCCAGTCTTGCTACCGGAGCAAATGTTTCAGTGTAGTCTATTCCTTCCTGCTGGCTGTAGCCTTGAGCAACTAGCCTTGCCTTGTTTCTGACTACATCTCCTTTCTCATTTAGCTTGTTTCTGAATACCCATTTCGTTCCAATAACATGGACATTCTCAGGCTTCTTCACTAAGCTCCAAACATCGTTCTTGGAGAATTGATTTAATTCTTCTTCCATGGCCAGAATCCAATCCTTGTCCTGAAGAGCTTCATCTATGGACTTGGGTTCAATTAAGGACACCAATCCTTTCAGACTCAGCAAGGTCTCTTCAGAGGGTCTGAAGGCAGATCTGGTTCTGACTGGTTCATCTTTGTTGCCCAGAATCAATTCCTTAGGGTGAGCTGCAGTGATTCTGCTCTTCTTCAGAGTTTGTGAGTTAGAGGGACCAGCTTCTTCCTCTGGTTCATCTTCCTCTGGCTCAACTTCCTCTGGAGCTTTGCCTTTGTCAGAAACATTAATGCTTAAATCTGCAAACTTTTCAACTAGCTTTGACTGGTCAGAGTCAAGCTTATCATCAAATCTAACATGAATAGATTCTTCAATAGTCTTAGCATCAGTATTATAAAATCTAAAACCTTTAGATCTATCAGAATAACCAAGTAATAGACACTTAGAAGACTTAGCATCAAATTTATGCAATCTATCCTTAGTATTGAGAACATAACAAACACAGCCAAAAGGATGAAAATAAGAAATGTTGGGTTTTATGTTCTTCCACAATTCATAAGGAGTCTTATTCAGAATTGGTCTCACAGAGATTCTGTTCTGAATGTAACATGCTGTATTTACTGTCTCTGCCCAAAAGTGCTTAGCCATGCCAGTTTCTTGGAGCATGGTTCTAGCCATCTCCTGAAGAGTTCTGTTCTTCCTCTCAACAACACCATTTTGTTGAGGAGTTCTGGGACAAGAGAAATCATGTGCAATTCCATAGGAATCAAACAGACTCTCGAACTTGTCATTCTCAAACTCTCCACCATGGTCACTTCTGACACGCACAATCCTACAAGCCTTCTCGTTTTGCACTTGAGCAATGAAGGTAGAGAACACAGCATGAGACTCATCCTTGCGGGTTAGAAACTTTACCCATGTCCAGCGGCTATAGTCATCAACGATAACCATCCCATATCTCTTGCCACCTATAGACTCAGTTTTCACTGGTCCAAACAGGTCGATATGCAGAAGTTCTAACGGCCTTGAGGTTGAGACAACATTCTTTGCCTTGAAAGGGACTTTTGTGAATTTTCCTTTCTGACATGCTTCACAAAGAGCGTCTGAAGCGAACTTCAGATTGGGTAAGCCCCTGACAAGGTTTAGCTTGCTCAGCTGAGAAATCTTTCTCATACTGGCATGCCCTAACCGTCTATGCCATACCCACTGCTCTTCATTAACAGACAGAAGGCACTTCACATTCTGAGCCTCCAACTCAGATAATCTGATCTTATAAATGTTGTTCTTCCTCTTGCTGTTAAACAGAACAGAGCCATCGATCTGACTTACAGGCCGGCAGGACTTTTGATTGAATATAACATCATAACCCTTGTCAGCTAATTGACTTATAGACAATAAGTTATGTGTTAAGCCGTCTACCAATAAAACATTATCAATGCATGGACTACTATCTACACAAATAGTACCAGTACCAACAATTTTACCCTTTTCATTTCCTCCGAAGCCAACTTCGCCTCCAGGCTTAAGTTTCAGCTCTCGGAACATACGCTTTTCTCCCGTCATGTGACGCGAGCATCCACTGTCCAGATACCATGATTGGTGTTTCAGTGGAGCTATCAAGGATATCTGCAACATAGATAATCTTGTCCTTAGGTACCCACTTTCTGGGTCCTCTTTTGTTAGTTACCCCAGAGGTTCTGATCACCTTGGGTGTCTCAACATAATATTTTAAAGGAATATTTGCATGATATTTAGTCATAGAGAAAGATCCCTTTTTAAGAGGGTTTTTAGCAATTTTAGCAGGTACAGGATCAGGCAATATGGTACCAGAGGGAACAAAGCATTCATACAAGGATTTAGCTTTAGACACAGAAGGCTCATTTCTAATTGGTTTAGAATAGCCAATGCCATGCATTCCATTTCTGCTTACGCCATAGATCATTGAAGCCATTAAGCTTCTATCCACGCTTTTAGCTAGGAATCTTTGAAAAGACTTTTCATACTTAGATTCATTTCTACAATCAGAGGCATCACAGGCAACAATTTCTTCTAACTTAGCAATCTGGTTCTTAAGCACAGAGTTAGAATTTACCAAAGCATGATTTTCATTTTTCAAATCAGAAATAATTTTCTCATGTTCAGGAGGAGTCTTGGAGACAGCAGATAAGTTCTTTTTCAACTTTTTATGCTTAGACAATAAAGAGTTATACTTATCCATGATATCAGACAAAGCATGTTTCAGTTCAGAGGTAGAGAAAGAAGCAAATACCTCATTTTCATCGTCTGAGTTAGGATCTCCTTCTGATTCTGAGTCAGAGTCAACAGCTTCCTTTGACTCTGCTTCCTTGTCTTTGACAATTGCCATGAGTCCTTGGACTTCACCATCAGAGTCAACATCCTCTGACTCTGATTCATCAAATGTCACCATCAGACTCTTCTTCGTCTTGAAGTGCTTCTTTGGCTTCTTGTCTTTCTTCAACTTTGGACAATCACTTTTGTAGTGCCCTGATTCTTTGCACTCAAAACATGTGACTTCCTTGATTGAAGACTTCTTCTGGCCTGAGGACTCATACTTTCCTTTTGCCTTTCCAGAGCCTTTGAACTTGCTCTGCCTGTGCTTCCAGATGCGGTTGAGTCTCTTGGAGATCAGAGTCAGCTCATCTTCATCAGAATCTTCTGATGCTTCTTCAGATTCTTCTTCTTCAGCTTGAAGAGCCTTTGACTTCTCAACCTTAGCCTTTTCAGATTTGGATTTCAAGGCTATGGACTTTTTCCTCAGATCTTGCATCTCTGAGCGTTTCAGCTCATGGCATTTCAAAATGCTGATGAGTTCTTCTAAACTCATATTCTCAACGTCTCTCGTGAGCTCTATTGAAGTCACCAAAGGCATCCAACTTTCAGGAAGACACCTGATGACCCTTATGACATGATCTTTTGTTGTGTAGCTCTTGTTGAGAGGTCGTATGCCAGCTACAAGCAATTGAAATCTGGAGAACATTTCTTCAATGGACTCATTTGGCTCCATGATGAAGGATTCATACTTTTGGATCAAAGACAATGCCTTTGATTCTTTGACTTTCTTGTTTCCTTCATGAGACATCTTCAGAGATTCAAAAATGCCTTTAGCAAACTCACGATCTGTAATCTTCTGGTACTCCTCATAGGAAATAGCACTTAGAAGAATTGCTCTTGCTTTGTGATGTTGTGAGTACAGCTTCTTTTGATCTGCAGTCATCTCTGACCTTGGGATCTTCTTGCCATCTGCATCAACTGGACGCTCATAGCCATCCACAATAATATCCCAGAGATCTGCATCGAAACCCAGAAAGAAACTTTCCAGTCTATCTTTCCAATATTCGAACCTTTGACCATCGAACATAGGAGGCTTTGCGTTGTAACCATCTCTTTGAGTTTCACTGGTGGTGGCAGCCATTGTTTTTCACACCGGCCCGGATCACTGAACACTGTTAGGTGTGGTAATCAGAACTTGCGCTCTGATACCAATTGAAGGTATGAAAAACGGTAGAAAGGGGGGGTTTGAATAACGTTTTCAGAACAAAACTTCCACCTTAAAGATTTTGACAAATCTTTCGAGAACTTAAGTGCTAAAGATAAGAGATAGAAAAGCACACAAGGATTTTATCCTGGTTCACTTGATAAATCACTCAAGCTACTCCAGTCCACCCGTTAAGGTGATTTCTTCCTTCTTAGAATGAAGGCAATCCACTAATCAGGTAAGAGTTACAACTGCACTTGAAACCTACAAGTGACTAACAATTACACTGACTTAGCTCACACTAAGATTCACTCTCTTAGTCTTCTCTAGGATCCGATCAACCTTGATCTCCTAAAGGAACTAAACAAACTGTTTATCAAAGAATTGTTTACAAGAGATTTGCTTCTAAAAAGCTAATAGTAAACACAATGAATTTCAGATGAAAGAAAGCTTAGAATATTTTGAATATGTCTTGCGCGTATATGTGTTTCTCTTTCTTCTCTAGCCGCTTCTTTCAATCTTCAACCTCTATATATACTCCAAGGATTAGGGTTGAGCGTTGCATGGGAAATGCTACCGTTGGAGGGCAGTTCTGGAAAATCCAGCTTCTGCTGTGGCTGAGAACGTTAGGTAGGTCGTCAGGAAGGTACACTTGCTTTTGTACTTGGATAGCGACTTGACCTTTTAACCAAGGAGACTTCTGATCAGGGGAATACTTCATATTGGAACTTGTGAAGCCGGTTGATCAGAGTCAGAGGGAAAGCACAGATCCTCTGACCATTGTATCTTCTGATTCTGAACTCAGAGGGAAGAACATGGCCTTCAGAGTTTCTTGCTTCTGGACTTCAGAGTTTCCACTATTCAGCTTCTGGATCTTCAGAGTCTTCTACACCATCAGAACATCTGAACCTTCAGTGTTTCTTGGTTATCAGAACTTCTGGATCTTCAGAGCTTCTAGCGACTGAGTCCACATCAGAGTTTGTATAGCTTCAGAACTTCTGAAGCTTTTCCACTGTTCATACTGAACATGGTGAATGCAAAAGCGTTGCTTGGGTTACCCTTTATACACAGTGCTTCTGATTTGTGTGAGATTGAGTTGAGGTCAGAGCCTGTAAATAGCACACTCAGAAAAACACGTTAGAGTACCACAATTGTTCATATCAAAAGGTTAACTTGTAATCATCAAAACATAGAGTTGTACTACTAGATCAAAACTTGATCTTACAAACTTACTAATAGCTATGACTGCATGATAGGCGTCGATAAACTCGACTTATGCTTTGCTTTGATGTTGATTATGTTGATGAACTGATGTTATGATGTTTTACATAACTTGTGATGTTGAGATATTGTTGAATTGTGCGTTTTGACGCGACTTCGGAGTGAGGATTCATTGATCTGGTGATGTTTGATGTTTCGGGTTGGATGAACAACCCTAGGCAAGTTCGAACGAGGGGTTTGAGACTTAGCCATTCGTTGGTATTCGTTGGATTACTTAGACTTTCCCCGGGAAACTTCTTTTGGGGGGTTTTGGGAAAAAATTAGAACGATTAGAATTTCGAAAACTAGAGACTTTGGGAGACTTAGACTTTGAGAAATAAACTCATAACCTGACTAATCCAATTCGTAACGTTTTTACTAAACGAATAATTATAGGGAACCTAAAGGAGAAAATGATTGCGAAAGACGGGGAAAAGTCGACTTTTGTTATGGGTTTTGGAATTGGCGAAAGCCACTGAGGTGAGCTACGGTGATGATTGAAAGTCACCGAGTACTCTAGTACTCTTGGGTTTTGTTGTTCGAGTTGTGTTGTATTGACCGACACTAACTCTGGGTTTTGGGTGTTGGGGTTGTGTTGTATTGACCGACACTAACTCCGAGTCGTGTTGTATTGACCGACACTGACTCTGGCTTTGATTTTGGGTTTTGTTATTGGAGTTGTGTTGTATTGACCGACACTAACTCCGAGTTGTGTTGTATTGACCGACACTAACTCTTGGGTTGTTGAGATTGGGTTTTGAGCTAAACACTTGTGTTGTGAGGACGATTCGATGTTTGGCTAACCATATTGCATCATGCATCATATGGTGAATAACGCGGAATGGTTCACCATTGCATTTTTGGTGAATAACGGGAATGGTTCACCTGGTGAATAACGGGAATGGTTCACCAATGCATCATTTGGTGAATAACGGGAATGGTTCACCGATGCATATTCGACAAGGAACGGGAATGCTTTGTCGAGGATGAATAACGAGAATGGTTCACCATAGTGAAGAACGGGAATGCTTCACTTGTGGCGAACGGGAACGCGTCACATATATCCGGATCATATTGATTGCATTTCAGGCATACATTCACTCTGACTGGAATTGTGTGCTGTTTGATTTATTGAAGAATTGTTAGAGCCAATAACATGCTAGGATTATTTATATATATATTTCACTATATAGCTATACCCCATATCACATGTTGAGTGTATATCTACTTATTTCCGTGAGTTGACCCTAGCGTCTTGGCTTTGGTTGCATGTTTGTGTTTGGGCGGTCGGCCTGCTGCCAGATGTCGATGGCCGACTGGTTTTCGATGGTCTCTCCCTCGGGGGGATCAGGTATGAGCTGGTGGATCGTGATGCCCCCACCGCTTGGGTGATCGATGTTGCGGGTCTCCGAGCGACGTACCGGGGAAGGGTCATGGAGGACCGGACGGATGAGAGAGGACGTCTGACGAGAGGAGTGCTACGACGTATGGAGTTGAGTTTTGACTTGCCGCCCTCAGTTCACTGTGTACCACCTGCACCACCTCCGACTTCACCTTCGGATGATGAGGACCCTGCGGAGATCGAGCCTGTTGTTGCTGCACCTGTTGCGCCACCTCTTGCTATTGCCATTGATCCTACCGACGTGGCGTCGTCCTCTAGCCTTGTGCGGCCGAAGAGGGAGTCTGTCGTCCTATCTATCTCACGTTTCTTTTCTTTCTCTTCACCTCACGGCTACCATGTGAACCCCTTGCTTAGGGTGGTGGAGGAGGATGTTCTTACAGGAGAGGTGGATGTGGAGACCGGCTCGACTAGGACGATGCGTAGGACAGTTAGGAGGGATGTCGTGGACTTGGACACCGAGATGATTAAGGTGGATTCCGACTCTGACTCCGAGAGCAGTGGGGAGAGCTACTCGCCGAGCAGCGACGAGGAGGAGGAGGAGCTATGAGCTGGGCTGGGAGGGTAGGTTAGGCTAGCGTCATTTTTTGTGTAGAGCTCTGATCGTCTTACTTTTGGGACAGGGTAGGTTCCCGATGTGTGGCTTTTTGTGTGGTTCTTTTGAGGAGGATCACAGAGAGTCTGTCGGAGTATAGGGGTCTTTTGTTCAGGCCATTTTGGGTTCCGACTTTCTCTTGGATGACTGTATATTTGATACTTTTACTTACAGTGCTGGTTTGTATATATTTGCCTGCGGGCACACTACTTTGGAGTCACTGCGAGTGCGCGTGACGGGAGAGTGCAGCTGAGGCTGTACTTGTGTATATATTTGTATATTGGTTAGTTAGTGTTGGGTTATGTCTTTACTTTCTATCGCTTTATTTAAAAGGAATCAAACGAAAAAAAAATCACCTGTTTTCCGCGTAAAGTTTATTTTTGGTTACTAAAGTGACACATGGAAATCGGGGTGTTACATTGTGGTATCAGAGCTTAGTCGAGTCTTTTGGGAGTCTTTGGGAAATAGGTCTTCTGTGCTAGGTTGTGTGACTCTGCAAAGAGTGAAAATTGATTGTCTGCAGAACGATTTTTCGTTCTAATTGATTGCATTGTTACTTAATCATATGGAATAGTTTTGGTGCTATCATACGATTAGGACTAACAGTTTTCTTGGGGGTAACAGACGATGGTGAACACGAATCAACTAGCAGAGATGATGGCCACTATGGCTTAGGCGATGACTAACCAAGCGAATGACAATGCTTTGAGGCGTGATGCGGAGGAAGCGCGTGATCAACACCAGCGTCAGAGGGAGGTGACTCTGGATCAGAACAAAGGGTTCAATGATTTCAGGAGACAGGATCCACCCAAGTTTTCGGGAGGTACTGACCCGGACAAAGCGGATCTCTGGATTGAGGAAATAGAGAAGATCTTTGGTGTGTTACAGACTGCTGAGGGAGCCAAAGTGGGGATGGCAACCTATCTGTTGTTGGGTGATGCTGAGTATTGGTGGAGGGGAGCCAGAGGGATAATGGAAGCCAATCATGTTGAGGTGAACTGGAATTCTTTTCGAACTGCTTTTCTCGAGAAGTATTTTTCTAACAGTGCTCGTGACGAGCGTGAATCACAGTTTCTGACTCTTAAACAAGGGAGCATGACCATTCCGGAATATGCTGCTAAGTTGGAGTCTCTGGCAAAACATTTTCGATTTTTCCGTAACCAAGTTGATGAGCCCTACATGTGCAAGCGCTTTGTGAGAGGACTGAGAGCTGACATTGAGGACTCAGTGAGACCGTTGGGGATCACGAGATTCCAGGCATTGGTTGAGAAAGCCACAGAGGTGGAGATTCCAGGCATTGGTTGAGAAAGCCACAGAGGTCGACACCACAGAATTTTCAAGGAAGAGGAAGGTTTCAGGCGAGGAAGCTGTATCAACGTCCTGCGGGGAGAGAGTTTACCCCGAAATCTTACAAGCCGATGGCTGCTGCTGCTACTTTTGGAGGGTCGGGAAGCCGTTGAAGGTATGAAAAACGGTAGAAAGGGGGGGTTTGAATAACGTTTTCAGTACAAAACTACCACCTTAAAGATTTTAACAAATCTTTTCGAGAACTAAGTGCAAAAGATAGAGATAGAAAAGCACACAAGGATTTTATCCTGGTTCACTTGATAAATCACTCAAGCTACTCCAGTCCACCCGTTAAGGTGATTTCTTCCTTCTTAGAATGAAGGCAATCCACTAATCAGGTAAGAGTTACAACTGCACTTGAAACCTACAAGTGACTAACAATTACACTGACTTAGCTCACACTAAGATTCACTCTCTTAGTCTTCTCTAGGATCCGATCAACCTTGATCTCCTAAAGGAAAATCAAACAACTGTTTGAGGTTGGTGTTTACAAGGGTTTGCTTCTGAATAAGCTGAGTGTAAACTAAATAAATTACAAGATGAAAGAAAGCTTAGAATATTTTGAATATCTTGCGCGTGTGTTGCTTCTTGTATTCACTTCTCTTCTTCTAGCCGCTTCTTTCAATCTTCAGCCTCTATATATACTCCAAGGATTAGGGTTGAGCGTTGCATGGGAAATGCTACCGTTGGAGGGCAGTTCTGGAAAATCCAGCTTCTGCTGTGGCTGAGAACGTTAGGTAGGTCGTCAGGAAGGTACACTTGCTTTTGTACTTGGATAGCGACTTGACCTTTTAACCTAGGAGACTTCTGATCAGAGGAATGCTTCGTATTGGAACTTGTGAAGCCGGTTGATCAGAGTCAGAGGGAAAGCACAGATCCTCTGACCATTGTATCTTCTGATTCTGAACTCAGAGGGAAGAACATGGCCTTCAGAGTTTCTTGCTTCTGGACTTCAGAGTTTCCACTATTCAGCTTCTGGATCTTCAGAGTCTTCTACACCATCAGAACATCTGAACCTTCAGTGTTTCTTGGTTGTCAGAACTTCTGGATCATCAGAGCTTCTAGCGACTGAGTCCTCATCAGAGTTTGTATAGCTTCAGATCTTCTGAAGCTTTTCCACTGTTCATACTGAACATGGTGAATGCGAAAGCGTTGCTTGGGTTACCCTTTATACACAGTGCTTCTGATTTGTGTGAAATTGAGTCAGGGTCAGAGCCTGTAAATAGCACACTCAGAAAAACACGTTAGAGTACCACAATTGTTCATATCAAAAGGTTAACTTGTAATCATCAAAACATAGAGTTGTACTACTAGATCAAAACTTGATCTTACAATCTCCCCCTTTTTGATGATGACAAAACTAAGATTTTTGATGAACAATTTTTAAACATTAAACTGAATTCACTCAGAGTTTAGAGATATAGAATAAGACTTATCCTGATGTGAATAGTTTATCTTGCTCATTCTGAATTCAAGTCACTGCTTGATTCTGAGCTTAGCTCCCCCTGAATCTAATACTTGATGAAAACGTTAGTAAAGTCTAGATTCTGAGCTAAATCATATAAGAGTTCAGAGTGAAAAGCTTATGACATAGATGAAAAACGAATAATCAGAGCGCATAAGTGATCAGAGTCATGGACAAGGTATCAGAGTCTTGGGTATCAGAGTCAACTTAGAATCACTTCAGAAGAAGTGAAATGTATTCCTTGTATTTGCCCAGTGACACATCTATGGTCATGAAGGTGGAACTCTTAAAATCTCCAAAAGAAAAATAAGTCACACTAACACATCTTACACATCAAAAACTGGGTTTACTCCCCCTTTTTGTCATAAGCAAAAAGCTCGGGGTGTGAAAAACTTAGCTTGAAGTACAAGGTACTCCCCCTTAGAGAAGGTCTAAGTTGAAAGAAAATGAAGACAATGTAAGAATCAGAGTGAGGCGAGAATAAATAGGAGAGTTAATGCAAGGGATGAACGTTTACCACCGGTCAAGTGAGTAAATAGAAGGGTCAGTTACCAAGAACTTAACCTCGAGAAACTGTAAGAGCATTAACTTTCAGAGAGAAAGTGAAGCCTATAAAAACGTTGGAGAGAAAGGTAAGCTTCACATCTCGAATAATTTGCAGAAAAAAAATGGCATCATACAGAATGGCATTAGAAGAGCTCAGAAGGAAGGCGTTTGAGGAAGATATGTTCCTCAATATTAGGCATCCCGATGGTACAAAGACCATACAAGAGCTGACGAAGACACTGCTGGAAGAAGATCTTGGTCCAGAGATGGAGAAAGATCTGAAGGAGTTTCTCTGCTTCGTGGAAGAGATTCAGAGGCTTTGCCAGCGGGAGCTGAATCTGCTGGAAGAGAAAGAAACTGTGGAAAAGAGACTTAAGACGACAGAAGATAGTCTAGAAAAAGATGATCTGAGCATCAAACTTGGCAACATAGAGTATGCATTGGATCGTCTGGAGAAGGAAAGAGTGGAGCAGCGCCAAGAATGCAGAAGAATGAGGAAGGATCCTCCATTCTAGATATAGGGAATAATGTATGATGGAAAAAATTATGATGTAAACATAGGACAATTATGAATAAAACAGGTTTTGCAAACATATGTGACACAAATATAGAGAGATATATGCATATAGAATCACAAATGAACAAATTAAAGTAGATAAGCAGAGTTTAAATAAAACAACGTTAAATAAAAAGGAAAAGGAAGAAAAAGAAGAGATCCTAAAAAAAAACTAAGATTTGTCAGTACGGCGCAGAAGTTCCATCATCATGTGCTTCATCTCAATCAGCATGGATTCATGAGTGTCAAGACGTTGTTCCATGATGTCGAGTCTGGATGAGCTTGTCGGAGTAGAGCTGGAAGGAACGTTCTGAGCAGCTTGAGGTTCTGGAATGGAAGCAGAAGCAGCAGGAGTAAACAGAACTGGTGCAAGTCGCTCTGCCTCAGCCTCAGCTTCAAGACGTTCTGCCTCAAGTCTGGCTTGTTCAGCCTGAGCTGCTGCTTGACGGGCAGCTTCTTCTTCTTGTTCTTTTTGTCTCTTGGCTTCTTCAATGGCTTCAAGAAGCTTGGTTCTCTGTTCGAGTTCATGAAGAGCCACCCTCCTAGCAAACCTTTGCTTTGCAGCCTCAATGCTCTGACTTCCCTCTGCATGCAGGAGCTGCAGCATAACGGGAAACTGAGCCACCAGCCAAGTGCTCAAATTGTTCCACTCATCAGCCACATTTTCAGCATTCTCACTGAGGTCAGTCTGACCGTGCACATTGCGGAGCCTCAAGGAGGCTTCATGATTGAAAATATTGATGCACTCAGAGAGAGATGTGGGTTGAAGGTGAGTATAGGGAATGATGGAGAGGTTGGGTGCAGGAGAGGCTGGGTGATTGCTGCTATGAGCTTCAGAGGCACCTTGTGGAGAACCAATGTTAATTATGGGAGCATTGGGTTCAGAGGTTCCACGGTGAGGGTCTGAAGTTTCAACCAGAGGGTGAGGTGATCTAACCGAGGATTGGTTAGATACTGATTGTTCAGGTTCAGGGTCTGGTTGAATTGGCTCTTGTTGGTCAGGGACAGGGTGAGCCTGTTGGACTAAGGGGTCTGCCTCTTGGATAGGATTGGCCAAGATAGGGTCATCTGGGTCAACTAGACGTTCAGGTCTAGGGCCAGGATATTGCCTAGGGCTTGGACAGGTAAGGTAATATTCTTCCAAGGCAGATACCTTCTCTTTCCTAACCTCCATGAATTTTCTAAGTGATTCAGAGGTATTGGAGGGAGGAGAGTCAATGACATTAATGGGGAAGGATACAGGTGTGAAGGCTGATGAAGAGTCTGTACCCGTGGTTCTGACAGCAGGACGTGCTGATGCTCTGGGAGCAGAGTGATCAGACGTTCTGGGTTGTGGTTCTGTTGGTTCGGGTTCTGGTTGGTTTTGGATGATGGGTTCAGAAAGTAATGGGTCGTATGGAATGGTGAGGAGAGAGGTTGGATCTTCTGACCTAGAGGGTTGGTTCTGAAGCAAATTCCAGAGTGGTGCTTCAGTAGGAGAAGGTTGAAAGAATGAAGATCTTGGGGAATGTGGTGGAGAGGTGGTTTGTGCGGCTGGCTGGGATTCAGGAATAGGAGTGAGGGGATTTGAAGAGTGTTGGAGTAAGGCAGAAATTGGGAGTGCATCAAATAAATTCAAATCATCATCAGAGGTAAGTGCAGGCTTACTTGTATGTGCTGATGATCGAGTCACTCTGGCTGGAGCTTCAGTCCTTCTGACCTCTGCAGCAGCTGGTTCCACCCGAGTAGGCTTCACCACAATTCTGACTTTCTTCTGCTTCTTCTTTGGAGGACCATCCTCACTATCATCACCATCATCATCATCAGGCTTGCTCTTCGCCTTCTTGACCAGAGGGACATCAGATTCCTCTGAGGATTCGTCCAGAACCATCTTCCTCTTGGTTTTCTTCTTGGGAGGAGAAGGAAACTCTGGAGCTGGTGGAAGTCTGCTGACGAAATCATCAAGGTCAATCTCGAATCCTTGAGCCCTGAGGTCTTCAACATAGCATCTGATGGCTTCAGGATGGTCTGCTTGAGTCCACAGAGGGTAGTCATTCAGAGGCATTCTTCTTCCTCTGATCTCAGAAGATGTGTCCTCATGAGCAGGAGCAATCTTCTTCTGGACTAAGCCCATCTTCTTCAGAGAGTTGGCAGTGAAGACATCGCTGACAATTGTACTCAAGTCCTCTGTGCAACCAGCATTGATCAAATCTTGCACCAAGTTGCTTTCAATGAGAAAGTCTGAGAGCAGCCTCCCAAAAGGGATATATTTGATGGCTGACTTGATGGAGGAGGTGGTGCGAGACTTCCGGATGCATTCCTTCAAATAGGAGAACAGGAAGTAGGGAAGGCAGATCTTCTCCTTGTCTTGAATGAAGAACAGCATCGCCTTCTGATTGAAGTTGATATAGTCTGGAGAACTGCCCTTTGGTCGTTGATTGATGCAGTGGAGCAGGATCTTGTGCCAGATTCTCAGTTTGGGGTGAAGGTCCATCACCTTGTAACTCGTCTTGCCCGGTTTGAAGGTGGTGTACAGGGCCTTGTTGACGATGTCCTTGGTTCTGGGTTTCAGCTTCGATTCCGTCAGTGAGAACCGATACCCATGAGCAGTTTCTGCACCTAGCAGATTCACGAATGACTTCTCCGTGATGATGATCTTCCTACCCAGTATGTAAGAGACCACCTGAGTGTCATCACAATCAGCGTGCTTCCAGAATTCCTTTACTAGCTTCTCATACACCGGTCCTCGAAGTCGATTGAAGTAGTTTCCCCAACCTTGAGCTTGGACTTCAGGACGAAGATCAAACCCATTTGCAGCCAAGTTGTCGAGGTTGAATCTCCATTCTGCCAGGACTTGGAGTTCCTCAGGAGGAAATACACAGTGAACGCACAGCCCCGTTCTGCAATAGGAACAATCTCCTCTTGAGCTTGAGCTTGTTCTGTGCTGGGTTCTCAGAGCCCCGTTGACCCGTTGCCAAACCGACTACCATGTGAGGGAACTGAGGTGCATCTGCAGTAGATCTTCTGGTTTGTCTCACCATCTTGAAGAGGTTGAAGGTTTGAGGTAGAAGATGAAGTTTGAAGGATGAAGAGAGATCGAGAGAGAATTCGAGAGAAAGGCGTTTTGAAAAGCAGAGAGTGCGAGAGTGAAAACCGGAAGTGAGAGAGAACGTGTGTGTATAGTGGGTTTTATCAAATAACCGTTGTTAATTCAAAAAGCACTTTAAGATCAACGGTTGAAAATTAAAGATAGACAGTAACAGTAAAATACACAATCACACACAGAAGATAAGCATATCTACACGCAATCACAACAGACTGTCACACGGCAC